>NW_015170304.1:309649-439170 GCF_001447785.1 Gekko japonicus | reverse complement strand
CCTGCTGAAGCGGCCTGTACCCTTCCCAGGCTGCTCCTAAGGCTCAGGGGACCCTTTGAAAGTAGACTGGTGAGGAGGAGAGGAGATTGGATTTATACCCCGCCCTTCACTCAAAGTCTCAGAGCAGCTTACAAACTCCTTTCCTTTCCCCTCCCCACAACAGACACCCAGTGAGGTGGGTGGGGCTGAGAGAGCTCTTTCGAGAATTGGTCTTTCAAGAACAGCTCTGGCAGAACTATGGCTTGGCCAAGGTCATCCAACAGCTGCAAGTGGAGGAGTGGGGAATCAAACCCAGTTCTCCCAGATTAGATTCCATGCATTTAACCACAACACCAAACATGTCCTGGGGAAAAAGTCTATATTTATTTATTTGATTTTTAGACCTCCCTATAAGGGAGAGGAGAGGTGGAGGAGCCAAGCTCAATGGCATTTTAGGATACTTTGTCCTTTCCCCATGAGGGAGAGAACAGATGGAGGCTTGATGGTGACCGTTGCTGTCCTCAGCCATAGGCCTGGCAGAACATCTCTGTTGTACAGGCCCTGCGAAAGCGCACTAAGTCCCGCAGGGCCTGGATGTCACTAGGCAGATATCCTTCAGGCCAGGGATCACCAGGAGGTTCTTCTCTCCAGAGCACAGTGCTCTTCAGGGGGTGTACCAGGATGTATATACAGATGTTTAAAATGTTTCTCTATGTAGAGCATGTTTTGATCTCACCTTTCCTCCAAGGAGTTCAGTGAGAGAGAAATTGACCACCCAAAGTCATCTACTAACCTTTATGGTCTAGTGGGGATTTGAATTCAGGTCTCCATAGCCTTACTCTAGCACTGTGACCAATGTTCCCTCTAATTTCCTCCCCTTTCTCTTTACAAAGACAAATAAGCACGTCAACATAATACAGATGTTGAATTTAACTAATTAATTGCCTGGAGGGAAGACCCTGTGTGGCTCCAGATTGCTGCTGAGCGGGGCCTCCATTGTTAGCGAGGGACTGCTCAGGCGCGCAGCAGAGGGAACACTGAATGTGACCACAATCTATACCATGCCAGCACTGGGTTAAAATGCTTTCCCCAAGTTCCAGAAAATGGAACAGATTATTGCAAATATACATCAGCCAGGACTTCTCTCTCCACAGAATATTACCATTAAGTTTGTTTTGCTACATATCTCAGCCCCCCCCTTTTCTGTTAGAAGGCTGTTATCCAATTTTCTTCTTTTTTTCCAATTAGGATAGAGTACCCAACAAAGTGTGGGTGGCACTCTCTCAAAAGCAACTGTTAACGACTTATGCCAATGCTGTGCAGGGCGTGTGTGTAATCAAGTTGAACTGAATCATTAGATCACATAATCAAACAATATTTGCATAATTTGTGTAATTTAGCCTGCTCACGGTAAATTTTACACAATTTGACTGTCTGTTGTAGCATTTTTTGAGGCCGGGATTTTATCGTTTGAGTTCTGTGCCCGTTTCAGTGGCCTGCAGGGACCAACGTTGTCACTTTCTCCTCTTTTTTCCCACCACCAAATCCCCAGGAACTTCCCATGGTCTAGTGGGGATTTGAATTCAGGTCTCCATAGCCTTACTCTAGCACTGTGACCAATGTTCCCTCTAATTTCCTCCCCTCCCCACTGAGCAGAGCTGTTCACATCCTGAGCAGAATATAACCACTGTAATCTTAAAATGGGAAATGGGCCGTGCAAGACCCTGTGTGGCTCCAGATTGCTGCTGAGCGGGGCCTCCATTGTTAGCGAGGGACTGCTCAGGCGCGCAGCAGAGGGAACACTGAATGTGACCACAATCTATACCATGCCAGCACTGGGTTAAAATGCTTTCCCCAAGTTCCAGAAAATGGAACAGATTATTGCAAATATACATCAGCCAGGACTTCTCTCTCCACAGAATATTACCATTAAGTTTGTTTTGCTACATATCTCAGCCCCCCCCTTTTCTGTTAGAAGGCTGTTATCCAATTTTCTTCTTTTTTTCCAATTAGGATAGAGTACCCAACAAAGTGTGGGTGGCACTCTCTCAAAAGCAACTGTTAACGACTTATGCCAATGCTGTGCAGGGCGTGTGTGTAATCAAGTTGAACTGAATCATTAGATCACATAATCAAACAATATTTGCATAATTTGTGTAATTTAGCCTGCTCACGGTAAATTTTACACAATTTGACTGTCTGTTGTAGCATTTTTTGAGGCCGGGATTTTATCGTTTGAGTTCTGTGCCCGTTTCAGTGGCCTGCAGGGACCAACGTTGTCACTTTCTCCTCTTTTTTCCCACCACCAAATCCCCAGGAACTTCCCAAGCCACACCTGGCAATAGGGTGGCCAGCCCCCATGGCCAGCCCCCTGCCACTGATCTATTGGCAAGCAGGGAGACTGAGCAGGAGGGAGGCCCAGGATATGTTGCTGGCCATATGGCAACTTCACTTCCAGCGTGTACGGGAAGTGACGTCATCATGTTGGCAATGTCACGCCAGTGTTCTGGTGTTTGGGGAAGAAGTCTATGGTAGAAGCCATTATGACCATAGATTTTTTTGCCCAAACACCAGAGTGTTGCTATGATGTCACAAGGTGATGACATCACTTCCAGTATATGTCAGAAGTGATGTCGCCACATTGCTAGCAATGTAGCCTGGGCTTCCCTCCCACTCCTGGTAAGTTTTCCCCCACCCCCTGCTGGTTGCCAGACCTGGCACCCTAGTTGGCAACCCTAACCCTTCAGCTGCACATTGTAGTGCAATAGACTTCTGGCAAGCAGTGCCTTCCTCCAGCAAGAAGTCAGGGTGTCGCAGAGAATAAGAGGCCCGTAGGTGGCTTCTATTTGATTTGGGTCAAGACACCCTCAAAAAGCCTGCAACTAACCATCAAGATCTGTATAGCAGAAGGTGGCAATGGATTGGCTATGCTGGATCACGTGACCCTTGGGATCAAGGAGGATTTTGGTTTGTGAGTTGAAGCTCTAAATGCAGTCCCTTCCTTTGACTGGTGATTCTGTATAGTACAATGGAACTGAACTGAACTGCAGTGCTCGTAATTCAGGAATATTGCACTACCAGAGAATTGTAGGGTGGGAGAGGGGATGGTCACTAAATATCTGCAAATGCTCATTTCAGTGTCACACAGCCTGGAAATGTTATCTGCTGCTCATGGTGTCTTCCATACCCTCCAGCGTTTCATAGAGCTTGTAACACCCCATTTCTTGCACAAAGGAGCACTGCCCAAGCTCCACCATATCAATGCTAGATGTTTTAGTCATGTTATTACTCTGTCTTGGGTCTGCTGCATCCCCACCCCACACAATCACCTACTTTCCACCAACTTGGAAGCCAGGAGACTACTTGTTCAAGAGCCAGTTTGGTGTGAGAGCCAGCTGGATGTAGTGGTTAAGTGCTCGGACTCTAATTTGGGAGAACCCGGTTTGATTCCCCCCACTCCTCCACTTGCACTTGCTGGATGACCTTGGGCAAGCCATTGTTCTGACAAGAGCTGTCCTTGAAAAAGAGCAGTTTCTGTCAAAGCTCTCTCAGCCCCACCTACCTCACAGGGTGTCTGTTGTGGGGAGGGGAAGGGAAAGGAGTTTGTAAGCAGCTCGGAGACTCCCTTGGGTAGTGAAGTGTGGGGTATAAATCCAATCTCCTCCTCCTCCTCTTCTTCTTCTATTGGCGAAAGGTAAAATAAGTGATTAACAGTCCAAACTATACCTTGACTTCTGCAACAGGTGTGAACTGTGAGGTATCTGCATTGATTGACACTGGAGATGATGGAGGCAGTTCCCATTTTGAGATTTTAATTCTGTGCATCTCTGGGAAGACAGTGAGACTCTGAAGAAAAACAATGCTAGCAACTTGGACTGATTCCCAACACAATGCAGACACTAATTAAACGGGGATAGGAGACAGAAAAATAGAAGCTATCCTTGATTAATCACAGCCATTATCATCCCATACAACAATTTCTTTCTCATAAAATATACCTACCCCCCCTTTCCACGTGGTTCCTACCTCACAGGGTGGTTGTGAGTGGAAGGAGGAGTGAGTCATGCATTTGGCCCTGAGTTCCTTGGAGGAAGGGCAGAATAAAAATGTGACTAAATCATACGTGAAAGTGATCAAAGACTGATGAATTGCACTTTGCACAGAGAGACACGTCAATTTTTGTGTCACTTTTTCCTCCGTACCAACTGTAAAATGCCGTGTACCTATTATCACCTAGGCACGCATTTCAGCACATGATTAAAAAGAATGAGCCACCGAGACAAAAATCTAAAATAGCTAAATTGGGTCTCTGAAGAACGGCAGATTGCATCGACACTCGGCAGCAAAGCGCTTCCATTAAAACGACATTATAAGGTAATTGATCGCTAAAACAGATCAAGGCAGGAGAAGAACTGACGCAGGATAAATGTGCTGCTGAAAGTGAGGTGGGATGACAAATTGACAAAGGGAAGGACTAAACAACTGCAGTCTTGGCCAATAAAAGCACAAGAGAGTGTAGCTGAAATCCCAGTAAATAAGATCAGAGGGAAAGACAGGCCCATTTAAAGACTCTGGATCGTACAAGGCCTGAAGATTCATTTGAGTGCCCTTCCCCCCCCACTGTTCCTCCAATGAACCTTCTGAAATTATTTTTCTCAGTTGTGAAAAAAAGGTCAAGTTAGCATATATTCTTTCCAAAAATCATGTATATTTGACACTGGAATTTAATGCAGCAGTATTTGGTATCTCAAAAATTGGAAGACGAAAAAATAACAATTAATTAATTAACTTCTTTTATACTGTATATGAGCAACTAATAGGATGGGTGGGATAAAAATTGTATATCCCACCCGTCCTATTAGTTGCTCATATATAGTTTCCTTTCCCCCTTTTTTATTCTTACTTCAAACCTATAAGATAGGTTAGGCTGATAGAGAGCAACTGGCCCAGGGTCTCCAGCAAGATTCACAGTGGATGGCATTTTGAAACTGAGACTCTCCATTTCCATAGTAATCATTATACCTCACAGGCTGACATCAGCCTGAAAACCAGTGGTGACGAGTGTTGTGGAATTATGGCTGGATTGAGTCTCAGTCCGCTTCTAAAATTATGAAAAACCTCTGGTACACCTATAATACTTTGCTGTCTATAGTAATAAGCCTATATAGTTGACACTTTGCTTCTGTTCTGCTCCCAGGAAGCTTCAGGCCACTGCTATGTGCTGTGTGTGGCCTTCACTAGACATGACTTTGACTCACGTGGCTTTTGGCTACTAGCAATGCTTATACTTTACAGCAGTCAAATCCCACTATCAAATTCGAAATAGATAAGAGTATCAGAAACTAGCTTCCTTGATTCTGTGAGTCACCCTGGCTTAACCCAGCTTTCCTTGACTTTTCTGACTCCAGAGATAGAAAGAAAGGGCTGACTTTGTTAGATACGTCAGATGTATGTCAAATGCTTGTCACAGACCTAACTGACAGTTACAGTAGCTTCTATGGGTGAAAAAGAGTGCTTAATGTCTGATTTTATTTGTGTTCCTTCTTTTTCTAATCAACTACCCTGCCATGGGTTTTGGCAGAACAACCAAGGATCTCCTTTATAGAATTACAAGTGCACTATTTATGTATTGGGGTTGTGCTGAAATATTCTGTGTTAAATATTGAAATGCTACAAAAATGTTTTCTGACTTAGGAGTGTGTAATAAAATGAGTTTTGGTTTAGAACATTCTCTCTCTCTCTCTCTCTGCAATTGGGAAGCCAGCTTCTCTTCCTCCCAAAATTGAACAGAGGGAATGGAAGGTGCATGAAAATTTTCCTGTACCCCTCCTTTCCCCATCAGTGGGAGAAGTTCCCCTCCTCTTTTTTGAAATCAACGATGTTTCTTTTTTAAAGAGGTGCTCAGATTCCCCCAAAAAAACAAGCTTTACTATTTCAAATTTAAAAGGATAGTTTTAAATAAACCGACCTTAGGTGTGGTGAATTAGTGTCACAGATGGAATCAGTGTCACAATGGCTGCACCCTGGCCATGTTGAAATTGCACATAATCTCCACAACCCAAAGATTCCAGGTTAAATAAAATCCACTTTTAAATTTAAATAGGGAAAAGATGTCCATGATCTGTCCATGGAAATACCAGTCAAGGGCAAAGCCATCACTTTGTTCTGAATCTTTATCTAAAGTTTTAAATCTAAGTGCTGAATTGTAGAAAGGGGATGCTTATTAATCCCTGAGGGAGGACTAGATTGCTGTTGTCAAAGTGCATAATTTGTTTCATCTTAAAAATTCACTGTCTGTTGGTTTTTGTTTCATTTATTTAGACATCCCTCTGATGCTGGAGTGTGTGGGGGATGATCCAGTGGTGACATATTTGCCAATCCGAAATCTCATTTTCTCAAGGGTGGGCTGACTAAAAAGGAAAAAAAAACCCGTCATAACTTCCCTGCCAGGAGGTGTGCAAGCTATCTCTCAATAATATCTGTGTGTGCTTCCCTGCAGGAGTGTGAGGGACTGCACTTTTTAAAGCTTAGAAGTTCTGTACAAACAGCTAAAGGATAGTGAAGGGTTAATTCTCCAGAGAGCCCTGAGTGACAGGCTGTTCCAAGAGATCAGGTTGGTTAGCATCAGCTGAGCAAAGAAAGACTTCTGAACTGGATGCTAAGAAAAATTCAGTGTGATCTCAGCCCTTGCTGAGAAGTGTTGAGTACTGGCAGTTTTGGAATTCAGCTCTGACTGAGAGCTGTCTAACACAGACAGGAGAACTGGGGTGAAATTGGCAAGGAAGTCTGGGAAGTAGGTGAACTGCTCTTCTTTCAGTCTCAACCCATTCACCTGAAATCTGAAACACTGGGGTGAAGAAGCACCTGCCTACCTTACAGGGCTGTTATATCTGGTGCTGTCTGGACAATTGGAATGTATCTCTGTAAATGCTGTGTTATAACTTGTGCAGTGGCTAGCACTCTCCTGGCTTCTTTCCCCAGGAGATTTTTCACCTCATAAATCTGAGGCATTTTAGTAGCCTGTCTTAATTTAGGATGAGTAGTAGATCATTGGTATGTATTTGGTTTTAAGGCTACTTTCAGCCTAGCACCTTAAATGGTGGGTTTTACATATGTACACCCACATTTAGATATAACTCCACTAGCCAGACTTATCCATGTTCTGATCACATCCCAGGTTGGATTACTGTGATATCCTCTCTTCATGGGGCTGCCTTTGAAGTAGGGTCACCAACTTCCTAGTTTGGCCTGGAATCCTTCTGGAATTACAACTGGTCTCCAGAGTGCAGAGGTCAGTTTCCCTGGAGAAAAAGCTGTCTGTTTTCTACTTCTTCTTAATCCATCTGTTACTGTGTATGATGTTTTAATTGTTATTTTTATGTGGTGGTTTTTATCGATTCTCTGTTTTGTTGTTGATATTGCTTAAGCTGATGTTATAGCTGCCTTGAGAGCATTCTTGCTGGGAGATTGTATGTAAATGCTTTCAATAAATAAACCCAGTTTCTGCTGGGGTGCAGCAGGCAGAATGAGCACCTTTGTGCCCAAGCAGTGGTAGAAGGCCAGGCTCTCTGATATTTATCTCAGGACTGGCCAATCCAGAGGATCCATACTACTTGCCAATCATAGTGGCTGTTGTTACACATCTCTGTTCCCTTCTGTGCATAGAGAGGGCTCTGAGCCATGGGCATCCTCAGTTGATGGTAATTCAGTCCACTAAGTCCCAGTCATGCTATGAGCTCTGGTTTCAGTCTCCAGAGGGTCTGATTCACTAGGTGTTACTTAGTGTAATTTTGGGGGGATTGGCCAAACTATACTTCCAAATAAACAATAAAGGAAGAGATGGACTAGAAGGACCAACAAAAAGTGGTACTTCATGTAAAGTCCAATCGGGCAATTGGGAATTCATTGCCACAAGATGTGATGATAGCTACTAGTACAGATGGTATTTAAAAAGGATTCATGGACAATACATCTATCAATAGCCAGCTCTGAAAACCTTCATATTCATAGGCAATCCAGCAGGCAAACATGGAGCTTTGATTGAATTTACCAGGCTTCTTCTAAACACAGAATCCTAACTACTGTTGGCAGAGTTTAAACATGGAGAGGAATGGAGCACCAAATGTTTAAAGAAAATAACTCAGTTTATTAAAGAAAAAATAAACTGATAGGACAGAGGAGAGGGTGAGAGGCTTTACTACCTGACTAACTGCTGTGACAGGCAAGAAAGAAGGGGGAGGGCTCAGTTGGGGCAGGAAGCCTCCCCAAAGCCAATCAGGAGACAGGAAGGTCAAAATTTGAAATTGTGGCATGTCCCTAATCTAGCTACGCTAACTAGCAGCCCTTCAGCTGTCCCCTATAGGCTGTTCTTCTGAGCTTCTTCAAGTAGGTGCACTATAGACCTCATATATTTCAACAACTGCTATGTGGGATATTCTTATTATGTTTTATATTCTCCTTTTAACATTATTTTATGTTACTAATTTTATTAACTTTCTCTTGTTTATGCTTTTATACTATTCCCATGTTATTACTGTTTTTAATAACTCCAATTCTATTAAATTTTCTAGGAGATCTGATTAATTTAATATCTCCCTCCCTCCTTTCATATTGTTCTAACAAAATCACCTCTAAGGTGGCCAACTTTTGCCCCTCGCCAAGATCAACAAGGAAGCAGCTGTTCAAGTCTTCTTATTAATTGTCTCTACTATTGAAATCAGCCTGCCAGGCTGCCTGGAAATTTTATTGTTTGCAAATGTGCTGATAACTATGAGTGTCAATTGTGACTGATCTATGATGAAAGAAAGAAAGAAAGAAAGAAAGAAAGAAAGAAAGAAAGAAAGAATTATGTTTTTATTGTGTAGTGGGTTAGCCGCATGGAACACCCGCTGAGGCACACATGATACCCTGCACGCTTTACTGGTACACAACAAAGACAAAGACAAACGGCCGGCTGGCCAACTATATACACACCTGGGGATACACCCCTAGGTCCCGTTGGTGGGTTTAAATCTCCCGCCACGGTCCCATTGGTCCCCCAGTGGAGAGATCAGGAGCCTAGTCCCCATTGTTCTTCCAGAGTCAAGCTCTGGGGTATTCGCTGGCCCCTGGTGGCGGTCAGCGGACACAACAGTTTTATTATATTAATGGAGGATAAGTCTGTCTATGTCTACTAGGCATGGTGACTGAGGGGAACCTCCACATTCAGAGGTACTAAGGCTCTGAACCCCATAGCTAGAAGGCAACACAAGGGCTGATTTCACACTAGAGCTGCCTTGATGTTGCGCCACCATTTGCCCTGATACTATTGGTCAATTTCACACCCGAAGCTGCGGGGCTGCATTTTGACTCGCGGCTTCACCTGATTTCCCCCCCAGTTTCGTGATCTTGTTTTTTGAGGATCACGAAACTGTGGAGGAAATCGGGCGAAGCCGCGGGTCAAATGCAGCCCCACGGCTTTGGGTGTGAAATTGACCAATAATATCGGGGCAAATGGAGGCGCAACATCGAGACAGCTCTAGTGCAAAATCAGCCAATAAGAAGGCCTTGGCCTCTATGCCCTGTTGCTGGCCGTCCAGAGGAACTGGTTAGCCACAGTGTGACACAGGATGCTGGACCAGATGGACCATTGGTTTGATCCAGCAAGGCTTTTCTTATGATGGGTTTTGTGTTATTAAAATCAAACAGGTTCAGTTATGGAATATTAATGCTTCCTTTTGTGTAGGCTAAGAGGGGAAGGAGATTGTAATAAGGACATAGAAATCAGCACACAATTGCCACATACAGAAGGGCTAGACTGATAAATCGTAGGTGTCTTTGTACTGAGCACAATAAGGAAGCATCACATCCTTGCTGTGATTAACTTGTACAACTAAGAATAATTGTACCTGAAAAATGAAAAACTGGACAGATTTTTTTCTTTTGCTCCCCAAGTCTGAGTGCTATGGTTGCATAATGTTTATTTTTATACTTTTATTGTGATCTCAGATTTAATCTTCACCAAATAATGAATACTTCAAATTGCAACATAAAAAATAAATATTAAATCCAGCATTTTTCCTTCCTTCCTTCCTTCCTTTTGCACACCAATACACGCTTCCTTTCACAGTTGCAATAAATGGGAAGCAAACTCTTTGCATTCACTGGCACCTCTGTTGTCGATGTCCTTGTGCCGGTCCTTAGCAAAAAGGCGACAGAGATCTGCCAATTCGCAGCACAAGGGGAGGGCTATTCGTATTCATCCAATTGTATCCCAAAATATCTTTGCAGTTACAGCTTGGGAATCTGGGGGGGGGGGTTAAAGAAGAAGGAGAAAGCGTTGACAGCTCACCCTTCAGCACTGCGCTGCAGCAAAGGAAGCTTTGTGGTGTTACAGAGCATGGTTAATTGAAAGCAGGAAAGAGACATTTGCTTGACATTCCTACCCCCCTTCTTTGTTCCAGCTTTTGGCAACTGAGAAATGATGGGTTGAATCCCTGAACAAGGCACAAAATTTCCGTTGCTTTGCTGAAGTCAATGGGAGGCAGTTGTGTGTAAAAGAACAGCATCAAAGGGCTGCCTTGTCGGCATCCATAATGCAGGGAGAGTTATTTTTGCCTTACGTTGACGCACTGGAGGTGCTGTTTTATCTTCAATATTTTGCATTGCGACTTGCACTCTAGACAAACAGCAAACATCATGACATGGAAAAATTAGGCTACATCTACACCTGTGTGTGCATGTGAGTCCATATTTATCCATTGCTCTTTGGCAACATGGTGGGTGCCTGCCTGGCATGTTGGTACTGGTACATTTCCCCAACACTGCAATATATACCCCTCCGATGTTTGCTTCTGTGGGTGTAACGGGAATGCTAATCAGTGTAGTGACTGTAAGCATGGAGCCTGGGTGGCAGCTATTCCAGCTTGACTAGTCCATTCTAAAATGGCATGCTGTTACGTATTCCTTTGCAGGGGCTGAGAATTGGGAAGCAGGCAGAAGTCGAGGGTGAAGAGGAAATGGAAGCAGAATGAGATATAAAATTGTTGAGAGAGGGGAGGAGATGTGGGTGAAATTCAGGAAAGGAGAAAAACAGTACCACATGTATAGAAAAAGCCACGGGGAGTTTAAAGTTGAAAAGGATTCTTTGGCACATACTGAAGGATGGCAGAGATTGTCAGGATCTGTAGGATACCTTGAAGGACATCAGGCAGTGTTTCAGCCTGTCTCCACTCCACCCCCAGCTCTGATCAAAGGCAGGAGCTACTGAGAGACTAACCTTATTAGCCAAGGAAACTTCCTTTTCCTGATAGGCCAGAGTTGGTTGTGTGACACTCCCTGGCCCTACTATAGCTTCCAAGTCAGGGTTGCTCACCAGTCTGAGCAACAAGCCTGCCTCTAGGGATGCTCATGCCGGCCGCAGTCTGTTGCTGCCTACCCCACATGGGCCAAGTTCAGCTGTACTGGAGCCAGGTTTGGTATGGGGGTGCAACATGCCCGCCCCCATTCCTATCCCCCTTCCAAAACCAGAATGTGGAAATGTGTTGTGTTTTGACTTTGGATGCAACTAGTTTTGTGAGCAGCAGCAGCAGCAGCAGCACCTTTTTATGGTGTGTGTTACGTGTTCAGTGAAAGGACTTTGTTAATATGTGGGTTTGCAGAGTGGTCGGTCTGTTCACCCTCCCTGGTACCTCTGCGTCTCTCATGCATGAAAGGAAGATTCTAATAACAGAAGCCTGCCGTATTATTAAACATGGCTGAGTTTAAAATACCACCAATGTGCTATTTTTAGCACTGACGGCATTTGTGTGTGTGTGTGCGCGCGCCCGTGCTGTTCTCCATTTAGATGGCTTATCAGAATTAAATAAATAAAAGCCGTAGTTACGGCTCAGAACAAGCTCTTGTCTCAGTTTCCATGACATCCGATCTGTTATCTCCAGCTTCTCTGCCAGAATTTGTGATCAACCTCTGGGATGTCAATGGTTGTAGCAAGCTTTATAGAGAAATAACCTGTGGCCGTAACGGTGAAATGATTCCCATGAAATCCTAGAGTGAATAGATTTTGCTTGAGACGTGCAGAGGAACGCTGTTGTTCTTGGTTATTATTAGAAACACTGTATTTTAGAATCAATGTCTCCTATATGCATTGTGGCATTATTGAAAGGGTGTGATTGTAACGAATGGTATGAAATGGACAAGTCATTGGAAATTGAATCAGACCAGCAGCATTGGAGGATGGAGGATAGACTTGTTCTTCTGAGCAGTCAGATCTAGGTAGCCATTAAATTACTGAACAGCCCATGGTGATATTCCATGAGTAGCCTATATACACTACTAACTCAAGGAGTTACATGGAGCAGCAGTGTATATCTAAGGCCGTGGTCACACTGGAGGCTTGGTGTGATCTGGCAGCACCTCTATTTGTGGCAGTTTAAATCATCATGGGAAGTGGTGACCAGACAGCACACCCTGTCCTCCACGTGCTGGTCCCATGCTGAAGCATCCGCATTACTGGCATCTCAACCACAGAAAGTGGACCTTGCTGGCAATGGAAGTCATTTATGCTCAAATGCACGACTGAGATGAAAGTGACCGTTCACACTTCCCATCCAGCATCCATTCACAACACGGGGGTTCAGATGCTGGGAAAAGTGGAGTGGAAGTGCTGGCATATGTAAAGACGGTGCTTTCCCCAGTTTTGGCAAACTCTGCTTCCAGGAAGAGTGGGACTCGGGTGCCGATGACTGGTGCATGGAAGGCAGATGTTGTGGTCTGATCGTGCTCTTTAAATCTGCAAAGGTAATGCAACTATATCAGCGTGAACTGCTCATGTGACCCAGCCTAAGGGTGTCAATGGAGCAGTAAGTACTGGAGAGATTTGCATTAGCAGCCCTTGCAGTACTATTGCCACATGGGACTCTCGGATCCAGCTCTTAGCCCTGCAAGCTGGAGTAGGTCAGGGGCAGTGTTCCCTCTAAGCTGAGTCAGTGTGAGCTAGCTCACAGTTTTTTAGCCTCTGGCTCACACATTTTTGTCTTAGCTCATGAAGGAGGGCTCCAGAGTAACCTAATTTATGCAGTAGCCAAGTCGCTACTTTGATGCCAGTCACTCACAAAGGGGAATTTTTGCTCACAAGACTCCACAGCTTAGAGGGAACATTGGTAAGGGGTGGAATAATACAGTGGACAGATTCAGTAAGCAATAGTGATGTGGCCAGGTTTATTTGTTTGTTTTAATCAATATATCTTATTCTCATCAGGGTCAAATCTGTGAATACTTAAATCCAGAGTCTGGAAACAAGAACGGACAGGAAATGGGAAAAATGTCCTAGTCTGCAGTAAAATTGGAAATCTTAAAAGATGGGGGGGGGGCCCTTCAAAATAATAGAAGCAGCTCCTTTAGCTTTAAGAAACTAATGCCCTCAGTGACTACTGCTAGGCAACCACAACAGTACTGCCAGCCTTCAAGCCTTGATTTCTGTCAATACAAGGCAGGGGAGGGGGTGAGAACAGAAAGGTAGGGGGAGCTTTCGGGGAAGAGAAAGAAGAAATAGTGGAGGAGGGGAAATGAGATGCCCTCTGCAAGTCCTTGAAGATCCCCTGCTTGTAATAAATAATTTCAAGATGCTAGAATAGAATATTGCATGTCTTTCCTGTGATTATTGACAATGCTGATAGAATGTATGGAGAATCCATGTTGTCTTTTTAACTCATGAAGCTGCCTTGTACTGAATCAGCCCAGACAAAGATTTTTCCTGTCTTTGCTACCCGATGGAAATGTAAGAGATTGATCCTGGCACCTTCTGCACGTAAGGCTTGTGCTCTGTTCAGGGTCTGATTAGGTCGTGCTGAGGCCTGAAGCTATGTCAAATTTAAGAAGCCTCATAATGTTACCCAAAATGTGTATTAGTAACTTTAGGCTTTTAGAGGCAGGGCTCTAGTCGGGGGGGAGCTCTCAGGTACGGAGCTCCGGAAGAGAACCTCTAGGGGGCGGGGCGGTCACGTGGTGAAGCCCTGCCCCCTTCTTTACCCCGCCCTCTGCTTCGATCCTCATTCCGTTTGGGAATGAGGATGAAGCAGGAGGGTAAGTAGCCGGGCCTTCTGACACACTTCCGGTGATGTCAGGGGGTGTGGCCTTCTGTCACTTCCGGTGATGTCAGGGGGCGTGGCATACGCAAATAAGTTATGCTAATGAGTTATGCTAATGAGCTCCGGCAGCTCTTTTTCTACAACAAGACCCCTGTTTAGAGGCATTTGTAATCTGAGGCTCTAAACTGTAACTGCATAGCTTGTGCATAAATCCATCTCTGGCTCTGCCAGTGAGCTCTGGTCCCTCTGCTAATAATGTGGCCACAGGAGTCTGAACTGGCCAGTTAGGAAAGAGTGTTTCAAATTTGCTTTGCAGCTTAGCATTTACAAAAAGAAACTGTGTCTTTCCAACTTAAGAACATAAGAAGAGCCCTACTGGTTCAGACAGTGGTCCATAGTCCAGGATCCTGTCTCTCACAGTGGCCATCTAGTTCCTCTGGAAAGCCAACAGCAGGGCACAGAGGCCGAGGCCTTCCCCTGATATTGCCTCCTGGCTCCGGGATTCAGAGGTTGACTGCTGAACATGAAACGCTGAACGTTCTGATGCTTAATAAATAGGCTCCATTGTTCTCTTAGCTCCCACAAACATATGTATAGTCTTGCTGACAACTTTTATCAGTAATACACCCATTAAAAATATAAATAAAATGTGCCCTGTTTGATTCCATTCCAGTTCTCACTAGCTAAATTTCTTTCACCCCCTTCAGCAAGTAACCAGAAAACTAATAGCACGTGTCTAGATTCTGTAGGTTTTGTGTATTTATTATTGGTGTTTTTTAAAGTATTTTTTTACAATGTATGTTATACAAAAAAATTATACACATAGACAAATGTGAACACACGCAGAGAGAGGAGGAGAGGAGAGGAAGGTGGAGAATCCCAAGGGGAACTTTTAGCATAACAGCAGTTGTCCTTGGCCTGTGGCTGAGTTAGTGAGCCTTGCTGCCAAGTCAATTGCATTTCATATAGACAGCCCATATAGCAATGGGAGACAATTTTTTTGGCCCAACTGCTGAAATGATGCAGTATTAGTGCAGACCAGCAGTTCGCAGCTTATGTTGAATCAAGTTTTGAGAACCTCTTCATTAAACATAAAGTGAGAACTGCTGGTCTGCAATAACTCTATGAATATATTCTGTGAAATTTGGTTCCAGATACTGCATGGAGCTCCAGTTAGTTTGGAGAACCTCCAGATTCTGGACAAGTTTAGAACTGCTGGTCTGCAATAATTCTATGAATATATTCTGTGAAATTTGGTTCCAAGTTATACACACAGCCGTCTTGATCTGAGAAGAAGATAGTTTGAAGCATGAGCATACTGTCAAGGTTTCAGTTTCGCTTCACTTTGTTTTGCTTTACTGCTTTCCTTGCCATGTATTAGGGGGGAGGGAATTCCTGAGGGGAGTGTATGTGTTGTACCCCTTGGCCTTTTCTCATGGGATTTGGCCTTGGAGACTTTTCTGCTAAGCTAGCTTTGATAAGGCGCCATATATCTCAGAGTTGCCATAGTAGCACTAGGGGCGGATTGCTGACGAATGCATGGGGTGGGGGATGTACTTGGTTTTACCTATAACCTGAAGTTTTCACATGCTTTCTTCGGTCCTGACAAAATTCAAGTTCCTGATGTTAGCATATCTCTAATAAAGCATTCACTACCAATAGTGCTGTGGAGAGTGTATTAACTGGGGACCTGACGCATAACTGGGAAATGCATACGGCTGTACACCTGCTGCACACGGCTGCACAGGAAATTTCCACCTTATATCAACAACATCATTTTGTTATCGGAGGTCTATGGACACTTTTTGTGTGTTGTGTCATGTTCAAGAGCTATTATTGTTGTGAAGTAGTGCCTGGGGGCAGACTAACATTATAAGCCATAACCGTTGGGTTGTGACCTCCAGCCTCAATACAGAATTAACACAATAGTGTGAAATAGAAATAATATGCAACAGGCTATTGCTTAATAAATCTGTTTTTATTTTAGTACAGAATACAATCATATTGTTGATTATTTTTTCTTAGCACTTTTTCTCTTTTTGCATACTATGCGCTGAGGTTCCCCCTTTACTTTTTCTGCTAGCCTTTCCATGAGCAGAGGACACCCTGCTCATGAGGAGTAGCATCTTGGGAGCCTACTCTAGGGTTGCCAGCCTCCAGGTGGGAACTGGGGATCTCCTGCTTTTACAACTGATCTCCAGCTGACAGAGGTCAGCTCCCCTGGAGAAAATGGCTGCTTTGAAGGGTGGGCTCTATGGCATTGTACCATAAAAAGAAAGTTCCCCCCTGAGAACGGCGAGAAAAGTGAGTGGGTTTTCTCGCGGGGGAGGGGCCCCTCTCATACGCATGAACTAAAAAGCGATTTAGCAAGGGGGGGGACGGAATTAAAAATGTTGAAATCTGTTTTTAGAACCTTACCAGAGTGTGGATAGGCGTTGGGCAAATTTCAGAGACTTTAGCAAATTTTGACAAAGAAAACAATCCATTAAAATGGTGTGGAAAAAAGCGGAGAGAGACAAACAGGCAAAAGTGAAACCACCGGGGACCATGAGCCCACGACCGGAAGAGACCACTGAGTTCTCTAAACTTTTGATGGACTCTCTGCGCCCTCTACTGGAGCAGATGACTAACATCAATCAGCAGCTGACAACTCTAAACCAGAACTTTGCAACTCAGCAGCTCCAACTGTCTGAAACTACAAAAAAGATGGAGCAAACAGCTGAGAAAGTAAAGGAAATATATGCCAACTCTAAAAAAGTCAAGAAAAAGGTGCAAATGCTGGAAAAGAAGCAAGCTTCGGATGAATCTCAACTTTTACAACTGCAAATGGAGAAAGCTAACCTGGTCCTCCGGTTCCAAGGGGTCCCTGAAGTAAAAGACGAGAATCTAAAGCAACTTTTGAGCAATGCATTAGCTCCAGTTACAGATTTAAAAGCGGAATACCTTATAAGCGAAATGGATGTGGTCTATAGGGCCTATTCTGTTTACATCAAGAAAAATAATCTGCCTGGGGAGATAGTGACTTTGGAAAAAGTGCAGAAAAGGGCAACTCGAATGATAAAAGGGTTAGAACACTTTCCCTATGAGGAAAGGTTAAAGCGCTTAGGGCTCTTTAGCTTGGAAAACCGACGACTGAGGGGTGACATGATCGAGGTTTATAAGATTATGCATGGGATAGAGAAGGTAGGGAACGAGGTACTTTTCTCCCTTTCTCACAATACAAGAACTCATTTCTGGCCACTGTGTGATACAGAGTGTTGGACTGGATGGGCCTTTGGCCTGATTCAACATTGGTGTCTCTTATGTTCTTATAGTGGTTAGATCCTCGAAGAGACACGTGAGGGATTCTATCCTGAAATCAACTACAGGAACACCCCTGAAAATAGGAAGCAACACCGTCAGGATTTTAAAAGACATCAGGCAACACCATCAGGATTTTAAAAGACATCCCATTTTAAATAAGGATGAAGAGGAAGAAGTATAAAAACTTAATCCTTTTTTACAAACAAACAGCATTTCCTACAAATGGTTAACCCCTGAAGACGTCATTTTCAAACTTCAGGACAAAAAAGAAAAAAATTGACTCTGTTTCCAAAGCCCATGAGTTCCTGAGACTGCAACTGGGAGAACCAGCTGAGAACTCTAAAGAAAAAGATGACAGCAAATCTAGTGGTGAACTGGACTCTGTGCCTTCCGACAGGGATTCTGCTTCGGAAAGGGGGGCGGCTACCCCTAAACGAGAATACCAATTGAGGATTAGAAAAGATAACGCAAAGTGAAGGCTGAAGGACTCTGAATGGTGCCTTAAAGCATGTGATATAAATGATGCTCTTGGGGTTGTCTTTAAACAGTTAAAAATGGTTGAAAAGATAAAGAATTTAGCTTAATTGACTATGTTCAATGTAATTTAAGCATTTTAGACTAACACTTATATAAGCTGATGTAATGATCTCCTATACTTGGGGATTTAGTTATTAGTGATTTTCTTTCCTTTCTCCTTAGATGTAGATGTTCCCTCCCTATTTTTTCGTTGTAGTTTGTAGTTTATAGAAAAAGCAATAAAAATCCCCTCCAGGGGGCATAAAAAAAAGAGACAGAGAGAGTTAATCTGCTGGCAACTTTTAGCCGTGATAGCTAAATAGAACCTCCTAGTACGGAGGCAGTATACCTCTGAATGCCAAATGTCAAAGAAACACAATGTTGGGGGAGGGCTTCTGCTTTCATGCCCTGCCTGCCATCCACTGGCTGCCCACTGTGTGAGTGCAGGAAGAAGAGCATTTGTGCAGATGTCTTGGGGAAAGGGCGATAAAAGCTCTCGTTACAAAGTGCAACCGTTAGTGTAAAGGTAAAGGTAAAGGTTCCCTTGCTCGAAAGCCAGTCGAATCCGACTCTAGGGTTGCGGTGCTCATCTCCGTTTCAAAGCCGAAGAGCCAGCACTGTCCGAAGACATTTCCGTGGTCATGTGGCCAGCATGACTAAACACCAAGGCGCACGGAACGCTGTTACCTTCCCACTGAAGTGGTACCTATTTATCTACTTGCAATTTCTTGCTTTCGAACTGCTAGGTTGGCAGGAGCTGGAACTAGAGATGGGAGCTCACCCCGTCTTGCGGCACCCGGGTCTTGAACTGCTGAACTACTGACCTTCCACAGCCTGTAGCTCAGCGTCTTAATCACTTGAGCCACCGCAGCTCCGCAACCATTAGTGTAGCCAGGAACTAAAAGTATTAGCAGTTTTTCAGATGTAGCAAACTGAAGTTGCAAATTACCAAGGGATTGGACCTGCAGTACAGGAGATCCATAATATAAAGTTCCTGAATCTGGCGAGCTAAAAATAAACACCAGCAGTGTCGGCTAGATGTGGGTAGCCCTCACTATCAAACAATGCCCCCGAGTGGACATTCTGGTACTCTTTAAGTGATTATAGGTCAATAAAGGTTAGATCAGATTTGACTTCCCCCATAATTTTAAAATATTTCCTTCCCATTGTTATAAGGTTAATTCTGAGCCTTTGTTAACCTTGAAGTGACAGTAGTTGGAATCGTGCATTCTGAATTACCACAGAAGGAAGAAGTTAAATGCACACGTTCCCATCATTTCCCCTCCCATTTTATAAGGTAAACGTTATTGAGAGATACTAGAGAAGAGTGGTGTATAAAAGATTCAAGGGAGAGATGGGTTTGACCTAGGGTTGCCAGGTCCCCCGGGGCCACTGGGGTGGAGGATGGGGAGGGGAAGGTTGTCAGCTCCGGGCTAGGAACCTCCTGGATGTTTCAGAATGGAGCCTGGAGGTGGGACCTCAGTGGGGTACAATGCCATAAAATCCACCCTCTAGAGTAGTCATTTTCTCCATCTCTGTCATCTGGAGATCAGTTGTAATTCCAGGAGCTCTCCAGACCTCACCTGGAGGATGGCAACCCTAGGAAGCAGCATGACTAGATACTTACTACATGCAAGTAAATAAATCCCTGCATATAGAAACCTAGCTGTATAATCAGCCTTCTTGAGTTATGGATCCTATTTATTTAGAGCAGTGATATGCTGCTTTTCCTTAGCTACTCACAAAGTGGTTATCCATGACAAGCTATGAAACATATTAATGTATAGATTCTTTTTTTAAAAAAAAAATCATAGCTTTCTTTTTCTGCAGTGAAGAAGAACCTGTAGACATTGATCTCCCCCAGCTGCAGCTTTGCCAGTCATTGCAGTCTGATTCTTTCCACGCTCAGAAATGGTTACCTGATAACCAGGTTGCAGGAGGGAAGGGAGGGAGCATCAGCAGCAAGAGGTTGTGTGCGGAAGGGAGGGAGCATCAGCAGCAAGAGGGACACGTGGAGGGATGGACTGGGGCATTCAAATGCCCCAAGAGTAAGTGGAGCAGTTATGGTAGTCCTGCAAGGGCAGCACTCTGGCTGCAGCAATGACCATGGGCAAAAGCTCACTTGGCATTTCTTTTTGCTTCACTGCTGGCTGGATCTGAACTATGGTTGCCAACCTCCAGGTGGGGCCTGGAACTCTTCCAGGACTATAATTGATCTCCAGACAACACAGATCAGTTCCCCTGAAGGGAATGGTTGCTTTGGAGGGTGGATTCTATGGTACGTTAGCTCTCTGAGCCCCCTCTTCCCGCCTCCCAGGCTCCACCCCCAAATCTCCAGGAATTTCCCTATCCGGAGCTGGCATATGCACACTGGATCCGAATGAGTCCTGCATCACTCCCAGTGCCATGGGACTCCGCTTTCCCATGGCTTGCAGCAGCCCTGTGGGAACTTTCCTGGAAAGTTAAAGAACATGATGGGGGGGGGGGAGGTATGTTCTTAGTGCAGCCCAGGGGCTGTTTTACCTGTTTATTTGCTGTTTGTTAAGCTTCTGCCTTGAATTGTTGCCAGCATGTTTGAGCAACAAAGAGCTGGGGCTCTTGGGCGTGCGTGCTCAAGAGAGCTAAAGGATGTTGGGTATCACCACATGCCGTGTGCACAAAGATGAAGGATGTTTTGAAGATGACCACATCTTAGCTGATGTGGAGGAAAAGTAAGCTCTATTGATCGGGGTGATCCAGAAACAGTTGCTGCTTCTTTATGCTAGTCAATAATGTCTCACTGTTGTCTTCTCTTTACTTATTTACTTTATTTATACCCCACTTTTCTCCCCAATGGGGACCTGTAGTGTCTTTCTCCCATCCTACCCTACTTTTCTCCCCCATGGGGACCCACAGTGTCTTTCTCCCATCCTCTATTCTATCCTCACGACGACTTCGTGGAGGTAGTTAGGCTGAGTCTGTGTGACTGGCCCAAGGTCACCGGAGTGGGAATTCGAAGCTGGGTCTCCCAGATCCTCATCCAGCATTCCAACCACTCGCCCGGTTGACTTTACCCATCCTCTACGTTCTTTGTTGTTGCTGCTGTTGTATTTTATGCTGGCAAACACCATTTTTAAAGGAGACGGTGCGTGTCTTGTATTCACTTTATATCCACAGAGTTATTGTTTGCTGCTGGGGTTATTTCCAAAATATCAAACTTTACAAGCACCAGTGTTGTGGTTAGAGCGTTGGACGGGGATATGGGAGAGCTGAGTTTAAATCCCCACACTACTGTGAAGTTTGTTTCACAATCTTGGGCTAATCACAGAGCTATTGTGCGGGTAAAACTGGGAAGGGAGAATCACGTACACTGCCAAAAGTTCCTTGGAGGAAGGATGGGATAAAAATACGATAGGTCAGTAGATTAAAAAAAATTCTCACAAAAATTAGAAGATTAAGCTGGAATAGTGTTGCATATACAGGATAATTTAAAGCTGTCAACCTAGAAGCAAATGGCGAGTGTGTGTGTGTGTGTGTGAGACGCATAACGTGTCCTCTTAAGACTTGTCCTGTTCTATATTTTCCCAGCACCAACAAGTTTTCACTGTGGAAGGGCAGATGGGTGGTTTTTGGCACTGAGGTTACTCTGGGAATGCAAGATCAAAGGAGAATGCTTGAATTTAGTGTCTTCTGGAGATCCTATCAACCAGTGCAATCCTAAAAAGACTTATACCCTTCTAAGCCCATTGACTCCAATGGACATAGAAGAGTGTCACTCTGCTTAGGAATAGCTGGATGCTTGTGAGAGCGGGTGATTGACAGAACTAGAGCATATGTGGTTGGGGAGAGATGCTGATATGGTTTTGTTTCACGTCCCAGTTCTTTTCTAGATATGTTTTAAAGTCCTTCCATTCTTCAAAGAATTCTTGGTCTTCTTCATTGTTCAACTTTCTAGTTATTTTATCCAGATCAAAGGAGAATGCTTGACTTTTGTGTCTTCTGGAGATCCTATCAACCAGTGCAATCCTAAAAAGACTTATACCCTTCTAAGCCCATTGACTCCAATGGACATAGAAGAGTGTCACTCTGCTTAGGAATAGCTGGATGCTTGTGAGAGCGGGTGATTGACAGAACTAGAGCATATGTGGTTGGGGAGAGATGCTGATATGGATTCTGGGCAAGCAAAGGGCATGGTTTGGAAGGCAGAGTGCACAGCTGTGGTGTCTGTCAAGTGCAAGCCAAGTTGCCTTGGTTTGGAAGATGGGACATGATGGGCAGCCAGCTGTGAGTAATGCCCCTTCAGGCAAGGATGCCAGTGATGAACACTGTCTTCCTGGTTTTCCATTATGTTTAATTTATTTTCATCAAAAGCTCCTTGTTGGAAGTCAAAACTGGTCCGTATTATAACATGTGTGCATTGCTTGTTTTTGGAGGAGGAATAGCCGCTCTTTAAGATTCCAGCCCTAAGGCTTAGGTTAAGTTGAGAACACAAAGTACCAGACTAGACGTTACAGTGGCCAAGTGTCCAACCCATGGCCACCGATGGTATTTTGGAGAAGAATTTGGCCATTTAAAAAATGCCACAGGGTGCAGAAATCTGGTTCCCCCCCCATGCCTTTTCAAGTACCAAAATAGCTGGGGTTTTTTTTTTTTGCTGTTTCAACACTTGAAAAGGTACACAGGGGAGTGGAGATTGCCTGGTCCTTCTGCACCTGAGGCCAAATCAGTACCGGGCCCTCATGGAACTTCTTCAATGGCCAAACTCTTTTCAAAAATGGCATTGTGGCCATGGGTCAGACCCACGGCCACTGTTTGGCCCTAACAGGGTCATCCTAAATGGAGTTACATCCTTCTAAGCCCATTGACTTCAGTGGACTCAGAAGGGTGTAACTCTGCTCAGGGTGGCACTGTAGGAAATGATATCAACAAGAAGGGAGGGGCCATAGGGCAGTGAGAGACCACCTCCTTCCACACAGGTTCAGTCCTTAGCATTTCCAGAGAAAGTTGCTCAGGGACCACTCGGTGGGAAAGATCTTTCTCTGCCTGAGACTCTGGATAGTCGTTGCCCGTTAGCACGTCTGACGAGAGGGACCAATGCTTTGGTTCTGTATATGGGAGATTCATATGTTCAAGAACATGTACAGTTTGTTTTCCTTTCAAACTGACATCATTCCAACAGATGCCGATGTCGATCTCTGTTCCTGGCCAGTGCATGGAGGCCGGTTTAAGAGGGAAATGGTGCTGCCAGTACTTCTGTGTACAGTCCAGTTCCCAGAAAAGCCAAGAGGCAAAGCTATTTCATCGATCTCCCTGCACCCCACTGCTCCTCCCAGCCACTGTTTTCGCAGTACACTTTTGAGTGGACAGCTTTTGGGTTTGGGTCTGCCATTAGTTGCTGGGCTCTGCTCCAGCCCTGCTTTAGGTTCCGTGCTCCATCCCTCACCCTAACATGGGCCACGATTTTGCATAGGAGAGTTGGCAAATATAGATGTCTGTCTGTAGACTGCTGCCACGTATTAGCAGGATACAGATCTGATGACTTTAATATTCTGCCTGTGAGACTCAGTGTGGCCCTTTTATTTATTTATTTTAAAAAACCCAAAATATGTTTTAGCCTGAATATATGCTTTATATTATAGTCTTTAAAACAGATCTGGTAACTTCAGTGTTCCATGAAGAAATAAGGAGCTACTATCTATTTTCAGAGGGCCCCAACAGGGTTCCCATGGGCATCATGGCACCTGCTGATACCTTTCCTGGTGTCCACCAGGTGCTTTTAGAAAGTGGGTGGGGCACTTGCACAGCAGGGCTTCCAGCTGGTCATGGGAGATCTGATTGGCTGGGCAGATGAAAGTGGCAGATGCCAACACAGTGTTGGTTTTATTCCCTCTCATTCCTCTTCCCCAGTGTACCTTCTAAATCACCCCCCCTTTCTCCTTTGCATTTGGGCTTCCTCTGTGTGTGGCTCCGCCCCCTGTGGCAACCATTTTGTGTCAGAACTCCAAAGGGGCCCAGAGGCTGAAAAAGCTCGAGGACACCAGATCTATGAAAATGTTTCAGCAGTTTCTATTGGCCGTGACTCCACAGGTGGTCTTAGAGCAAGCTGTGCAGTCCATCTGAATCTGGGAGCACTGCAAGACATGAAGACATGACTGAAACCTCATCCTTTCAGATTCCCACTGATTTATGCCCGCGGGGGGTGGGGGGGAGATCCAAGCAATTATTTAAAGCTTGATGGTAAAAATTGCTTTGGTGTTCTTTTTCTTGTCAAGTTGTTGTGACAGTTTCAGGGCAAACTTGTAAACAAAAGCAGTTAGTTCCTGAATAGTAGCAGTTGCAGGCAAAAATCTGTGTCTCAGACAGGTAATTAAAATGTCTGGGTAGACATGACTTGGTCTCTTTCGTGTTTCCCCCCCTGAGCTGGTAGACATTTCAGAGCACTGGATAATGCAGTATTTTTTGATGTTTTTGGTGACTGTTTTGTTTGTCTGCTGTAAAAATTGTGTCAGATGGAGGCACTGCGTTCTTCCTGCGCATAGTTTCCAGGGCTGTGATGCACATAGCCACAAGTCACTACATAGACTGCTTTCTTGCAAGTTCTCTGCATGCCCAAGTTTCCCACTTAAATTGTTCTATGCTTTAAAAGTTTAAAAAGGTCTTTAAAGTGACTTCAGTGCCTGAGGGATTTTCATGGTCCTCAGTCGGCCAGGCACAGCTGGCTCTGCCATAAGGCAAGTTGAGATGGTGGCTTTGGACAGCTGGGGAGGGGGCAGCCTTTGCCACCACCTCCACCCAGGAACTAGAGCAGCTGATGCTCCTTCTTTCCGGGTTGCAGGGTGGCTCTGAAGGCAGTGGAAGGCACTAGGGTTGCCATCCTCCCAATGGGGGTGGGTTTTCCCCCCATTTCTGGGGGGCCCAATCCGCGGCTGGCCAGCTGGCTGCAGTGGAGCTCTGCCCCCAAGGAGCCCCATCACTCCCGACATGCCTGGTGCAATGTTATCACCCAGAGGTAACATCATTGCATCGGGCGTATCATGTGGGGAATGCTCTAGCATTTGGCTAAAAACTCTGTGGTGACCATAGAGTTTTTTACCCAAATGCTAGAGTGTCCCCTGAACAATGTGCCCGGCATGATGACATCGCTTCCAGGTGATGTCATTGTGTTGGGCACAACGGGGCTCTTCAGGGGTGGGGCTGGAGCCCCCCGCTGGGATGCAGGTAAGACCTTAGGGTGTAGACTTTCCAATTTCCCAGGGGGGGGGGCTGGGGCTGGGCCAGAGGCATTGCTTTGCTAGGAGCAAGGGTGGCTCCCGGGGGAGGCTGAGCACCTTCCTGAAAATTTCGGCAGGGGCTAACGCCCCGCCGCCCCCACGAAGATTACGCCTATGCCAAGCCCTACATGCCCAGTAGGGCTTTCTAAGCACATGAGATAGATCCAGGTGGGCAGCCGTGTTGGTCTGAAGCAGTAGGACAAAGTTTGAATCCAGTGGCACCTTTAAGAGCAACAACATTTTATTCAAGGTATGAGCTATGTGCACGCACACTTCCTCAGATACATCGAAATGGAAGTTAACAGTTCATACATATAGACAGGTTGAACAGAAATTAGCATGCAACATAATGAATAATGTTCAGCCACTGTCTATATGTATGAACTGTTTACTTCTATTTTGATGTATCTGTGGAAGTGTGCATGCACACAAAAGTTCATAAACTCATGAGAATTTGAGAATCCCATTGGGTGTGCTTGGCTTTCCGAACTGTCTTGAAAGACATGTGTGGACTGATGAGAGAGGCTCATTCACTGTTTCAGCTTTTGGTGGGAGCAAGAATGGTGATGGGTGGGACAGGTAGACAGTGAGACAGGAAAGGGTGGGAAGGGCAGCCTCAGGCAGTACCCCACTGTTAATCTGCCACTGAAAGCATGGTAAGGTTGCGAACTCTGACCTGGGAAATTCCTAGAGATTTGAAGGTGGTGCTTGTGGAGGAAGGGAGTATGAAAAGGAATTTCACCTAGATCAATGGTATCCCATACAGTCTGTCTTCCAAAGCTGCCATTTTCTCCAAGGGAACTGATCTCCATAGTCTGGTGATCAGTTGTGATTCTGGGGAAGCTCCAGATCCTACCTGGAGGTTGGCAACCATAAGTCAGGGTTGATCACTAAATTCAGCAAAGTCACTCAGTGACTGTAGATGAAATAAAAATTTTACGTTAAAAAAAAGTTTCCCTCTTTTCATTAAACCTCCCCTACAGTTTACTTGGAGTAAACGCTAAGGAAAAATTCTTAGAAAACCCAGCCTTCCTTTTTGCCTTTCCTAAACACATCTGTCAATTGATTCCAAAAAGTCCAAGAATTACTTGAACATTTGATCTTTGCTTTGAAAAGTCTTTTGTGACTTGGAAAATACTGTACAGTTCAGTGCAAAAAACTCCATTCATATGAAAAACCTTATGTATACAATTGTAGGTTTAAGACAGGATTACTCTTATGTTTAATTTTTTTTTAAAAAAAGCAGTAACTAATAAAGATTTTGTATATGCATGCTCGACTTGAGTATGAATTCTCCTGAATATGTCCATTGTGTTTTTGAAGAATCTTAACTATGCTAATCCAAAGATAGGTTAAAGCTTGTACTATGAATCTTAAAAAAGGAAAAAATCCACACAGCACTCTATTATTATTTTCTTTGTATACCAGCAGACTTCATCTTACAACCTAGATAATTTATTGTGCTGGGGGGGGGACTCAAGAGAATTTAAATTGGCCTATCATGCTCACATCATTTAGAACTCTATTTCTAGGTCTTTAAAATATTCTGTTAGAACAATAGCCAGGAGTGTTGAGATGAAGGGGAAAATGGTAATAGAGAGATGAATGCTACACTTGGGAGGCAGTCATTTCAGCCATGGAAAAGAACTACATAATGCATTTCTCAGCAGAAGGGGAAATTTCAAAATAGTCTCCGGAAATTGGTTTTGGTTCACTAGCCTCTTGGTGAGAGTTTGTGAAGATGTAATGTTTCTGTCTCATTGGAGATGCAGAAATGGGTGCTCATGGTAAACAGTGTGTGTACTATTGGTTTGCACGTACCAATTGTACCTACCAATTGTATGTTGAAAGCTCTACACCTATCAAGTATACCTACCAATTGTATGTTGAAAGCTCTACTGCACAAAAAAGAAATTCTCTTTGCATATGTAGAAACTAGCACATCAAGGAGCAGGTTATATGAACTCTGAGTTCCTAGCTTTCCATGTTTTTGATGAAGAGGGGGATTTTGATTAATGTGACGTTGTGGTCCTGCCAGGGCATGTTTTTTCAACCTTGTCTAGCCCTGTAGTTTGTCAGCTACAGGGCAGAGCCCAACTTCCTTATCTTTCCTGCTAAGTTCAGAATAGTAGTAGCTAGGGTTACCAATCTCTGGGTGCTCCCATTATTACAACTGATCCCCAGAGGACAAAGATCTAACAGAATAAAGACCTAGAGACACTGTATCTTCCCCCCAAGTTGTCAACCCTAGTAGTAGCTGTTGTGGTATTTCACAACTGTAGGTCAATTCAAATGTCACATGAAGCCATAGTTTTATTAAACAAGATATGGCTACTGTGCTCATCTGATTGTGGACCCCTCTGCTAACTATCCTTAGTTAAGGTATATCTAATGGGAATCTGAGACCACAGGTTAGCACATGGTATATGAACATGGACATCCTGCTTATTTCTGTCTTGTTCGTAGTGTCACCTTTACCACAGTGCAGGCTACAATTTGAGACCGTCTCTGGTGGAAACAGGGGAAGAGCACAAAAACAACGAAACTGCCATTTGTTGACCGGGATTCTGCATCTAGCATTCACTCCATTGTTTTCCCAAACCCACACTGGAACAGAAAAAAGATGTGGCTCAAAACCACATTCAAATACCCCAGGCCAATGCCATACTGACTGCAAAGTCACCCCTGAATGGCCATAAAATGGCCATAAATCTATGCAGACGGTACCATAAAACTGAGAGATCAAACAAAGTGAAAGCAGCAAGCAGTCTGGACACTGCCATAATATCCAACAATCAATCAAAGTGAAAGTGGCATGCAATGTATAGCGGAATTTCTGTTCCAACATGGGTTTGGTAAAACAGCGGAGTGAATGCTACAAACTGTATCTTGTTTCCACAAATTAACTATAGTTAGAATAAACCATGGGTTTGTGTTATATCTGAACTGAGACAATGATTTTGTTCCTGGTTTATTACTGGTAAAATACCAGGTAAATTGGATGTTTTGAGATCATACTGCGCGCACGTGCGTGTGTGAAGAGAGAAAGAGTTGCTTGCATTATAAGAACCCAACCAAAATAATGTTATGGATAGTTTTCCCCTCTTTTTGAGTTGTTCTTTGGTGGGTGGGGGTGGGTCATTAGTTTTTTTTCTTGAAATGAAATCCCAATTGGCCATAATCAATTTCACGCCAATGATGGATCACTAATATTTCCCCTTCTTTGAATTAATCATTGTGAATGCTATTGATACAACATAGTCTACATTTCAGTGGACCTCATGTCACCAATGCAGTATTGCCAGGGATTAAAATTTTCCTCTGCTGTATCGTAGTCCCATTATAACAAATTCCAGCAGGGTTGTCCTGTTTGTCTGTTGCAGTAAGTGGGAATGACTTCCTATTTGCATTGACCCTCTGATGCAATGACTAAGGTGCCACATTAATAAGATCTTGTTTTCTTTCATGAATCATAAGAACATATGTATGGAATGTGATCATGTATTTGAGGGGGGAAAGGTTCGTATGTTAGAAATTTCAACCAGGCCCAGAGAAATTATTTGTGATCTCTGAAGGAATCTTAGCGTAAAACACACCTAAAAAGCCATGGGTCTTGAGAATCCTTTGTGGACCTCTCTTTGGAAATGAGCTTATTCCTCAATCATTAAACATCCAGCGTATGCCAAGTAATTAATCTTTACAGCAAAGTAAAGAATATGGGCAAAAGAGCAATTAGTTATCCTCAGAAAGCTGATCCATTATCATAATTGCTGAAGGATGCTAGGCTGCCTTGTTCAGGCAGACATACACAAATCCCTTCTTTGATCTTTGTGATCTGGACGCTGATGACTCAGTCCAAAAATGCTGGCAGGTAATTAACTGGTTCAGAAAGGAACTCTTAAAAGCAGAAATGCTAATCCTGGTGTTTCCAGGAAGGCCCAAGCACCTGTTAATGGCAGAGACACCCCCAAACTTCAAGATTCTGTGTGATGCAACAGACATTAAAGCAAGTACATGAAGATCTTAGAGCAGGCCAAGGATGAAAGCATGGCTATTTGTCCTCAAAAGAGGACTTCACCAAAACTGTGCTGTGGAACTCACAAGACTGGAGTAATAAGTTAGCAATGAATTTCCTTTATTTATTTATTTATTTATTTATTTATTTATTTATTTATGTATTTACATTTATATCCTACCCTCCCTGAGCGCGGGCTCAGGGTGGCTTACAGTTGTTGTTGTTCAGTCGCACAGTCGAGTCCGACTCTTCGCGACCCCATGGATCATCTCCCGCCAGGCCCTCCTGTCTTCCGCCGTCCTCTGAAGCTGGCTCAATTTCATGTTCGTTGCATCGATGACACAGCTCCTATTCGAAAGCCTGGCGGAAGAGCTCCATCTTACAGGCCCTGTGGAACTGTAACAGGTCTCGCAGGGCCCTGATCTCCTCTGGGAGCTCATTCCACCAGATAGGAGCTGCCACCGAAAACGACCTGGCCTTTGTGGCAGCAAGCCTGGCCTCTTTAGGGCCCGGGGTCATGAGGCGGTGTTGTGACCCCGACCGAAGTGCTCTTTGGGGCCTGTATGGGGAAAGGCGGTCTCTCAGGTATGCCGGACCCTTTAATTACCAGAGGGGCCAGTAGGGAACTCTCTCTGGGTGGTTTAATGTAAATCAACAATTTTCACACTGTGTGCTCTAGAAAGATAAGCATGCCATGAGGAAATAATTCACTGAAGTCCCGTTTGAATTAGGGATGCCAGCCTCCAGGCGGGACCTGGGAATCCCCAGAATTACAGCTCATCTCCAGACTACAGAGACCAGTTCCCCTGGAGAAAATGGATGCTTTGGAGGGTGGACTCTATGGTACACTGTGGTCTCTGTCCTCCCCAGGCTCCATCTCCAAATCTCCAGAAGTATCCCAACCTGAATCCGGCAATCCTACCCCCCAACCTCTCGCCAGTGGCTGGGGGGAGACCCCGCAATCCTACTTTGAGCCCACCTTCAGAAGTGACTGCTTTTGCATCCCTGTGTGATCTAGTGTGGTTGTAGAGGTATAGAATGGACTGCAGTTGGAGACACCAGTGTTTTCAGCCATGAAACTCTCTGGGGTGACCTTGGGTTGGGAGCACATTCTCAACCTAACCTAACTCACAGTGATGGTGTTAGGATACCTGTTCTAATAAATGTTGGTGTTTAAAACTAATTATTTGCTTATTATAAGTGTTCTTCATTCCATAAGCAACTCCAAGTGCCATGTTGGCTGAAGAACAGAGTAAATTAAAAAAAAAATCTAAATAAAATTCCTCCTTGGGCTTTACTCCTTTTGAATGAGTCTCCTGATAGGTAATTCTGCCCTATCTGTGCATCAGACTGGTGCATCACCGTTGCTCGGTGTCAGCTACATATTTACATCTCTGGATGGGTAGATTGTGCTGGGCTTGCATCCTTCTAATCAAGTAACACATTCAGAATTATTTATTTACTAGTAATAAGGCCCGTTGCGGAAATAAATCCAATGAGCTCTAGAAAGAGGGCCTGGAGACTCTGCGGAGAGAGAGTCGGAGGGAGGGATGTACAAATGGATGGGCAGGGGAGGAAAGACTGGAGCAGGACGACAGACTAAACCAAGCGAGCCAGACTCAGAAGAGCTGGAAAGTGAAATCTGCAAACAGGGGGGAAGGGGGGGAGAGAGAGAATCAGAGGGAGGGAGGGAGACAGACAGACAGAAATCAGGCAGCCGGACTGAGAGAGAGAACAGCTGGAAAGGGGAGATCTGCAAAACAGACTGCAGGGGGAAAGGTCCCAGCCTACTTACTTATACGTTTTATTGCACTCAGTTGGACTTTCAGGTAAGTGTGCTGATGACAGGGAGCCAGAGGCGGTGTCAGGAGGAAGAGAGAGATGGATGGACAGACAGGACAGGCTGGGCAGGCCAGAGGCTGGGCACAGATCCCTTTAAGGATGTAGGTCCCAGATCATAACAAGCTGTAAAAGCAAGAACCAGCACCACGAATTGGGTTTATTTCAGCTACCAGGTTCACACCTAAGTGCTCCGCACCTAGCACATAGCTGCCATCACTTGCTCTGATCCATCATTCTATCTGGGGGAGGGTGCCTTTGTCCTCTCCTCAGTAGCACCAGTGCTGTGTCACATCTGGATGTAGCACAGAACTGCTATAGAGCCCTGATCAGTGTAGCTCCCAAATAATACTTTGGAATTATAAATGATAGGTGCACATCAACTTTTAAATTTGGAATACTGAAGGGAAGGATAATGGTTATTTCTCCTGATCGTCATTTTCATAACAGCACATGAGAGCAATTGCAACAGCTGGATGGTTCCAAAAGGCTGCCTTCTGATTCTGTATGTCAAGATCATATGTGAAAAGATTAAAGCCTTTCCAAAGCAAAGTGACAGCCTTGGAAGCTACTGTGTAACCATGTAAACCCACCACAGCCTGGTGAAGGCCATTGTGTTCTCTGCCTTGATCTGCAGAACACCAGCATGGATCTCTATGCTACCCAAAGAGGCAGTCTCCAATTAGTTGGGAGGAATTAGCATGGGAGACTGTGCAAGAGAAGAAGAGGAGGAGATTGGATTTATACCCTGCCCTTCACTACCCAAGGGAGTCTCAGAGCGGCTTACAAACTCTTTCCACTTCCCACAACAGACACCCTGTGAGGTGGGTGGGGCTGAGAAAGCTTTGACAGAAACTGCCTGACAGAAACCGCTCTGTTTCAAGGACTTTTCCTTTTTCAAGGATCAGAACAATGGCTTGCCCAAGGTTATCCAGCAGGTGCGAGGAGTGGGGAATCAAACCCGGTTCTCCCAGATTAGAGCTCGTGCACTTAACCACTACACCAGACTGGCTCTCGGCAACTGGAGGGGGAAACTGGAATTGAAACACCAATGTTTACAGGGATTGTCCGTGTGAGAACTCATTCAGCAAAACACACACAACATTCAAGAGCTAACTGGAAGGGCAGGGGGGAGTGAGGAAACAGCATTTTGGGAATCAGGTGACATTGACCAGTCTTGGAGAGGTCCGTGGAAGCAGCAGATCTAGAGAGAAACAGCTAGCATTTTGTTCTGTGAAGGAGAGAAAAACAATTGTCATGATTGCTTTACTGGGGTGAAATTAAGGTTTGAGCTGTGGCTTGATTGCTGCTAATGGCCCTCTTGATGACCCAGGAAGGCTTGACCAGACAGGTGACACTGAGGTGACACTGAGATAAAGTGATTAAGTTGCACTTAGGCAATAGTGAAGAGGAAAAATGATCTTGTGTATGCAAAAGAGGGTTTGAGAGTAATTGCTTGCTTGAGTTGCTAATGAAGACTTCTGGAGATTGTTGCATAAATCCTGAGTAACCTATTTGTTAAGTTAAGTTAAGTGTGCCTTTAGGATAGGGGGAAGACATCTGTTCTGACCACCTCCATATCTAATCAAACTATATTCCTCTTACTTTCCCATGGAGTTATGTGACTGGCACCCATGTTTGAACAGTGTCCTGGCCCCCAGAATGCTCTGAGCTTGAGGAGGGGTCCAGCTGCTAAAATCTAAGTTGCATGAAGAAAAAGGAGATTTTTCACATCTGGAATGAGATCCTGTCTCCTTTCCCAGATACTGTGGCAAACTATTTTGTGTGCTGGAAGGCAGACCTCTGTGGAAGTTAGCCAGCCCTCAAAGTACAGTGACAAAAAGATGAGCCATTCTTTTTTTGCAAAAACTAATAGCTCTGTGAAGGGTTCAAGGAGGAGGAACCAGTGGACAGAGTGAAGCAAAATATTGGGAAGAGTCTTTGAAAATGTACAGCAAGACCAGGTTTCTATGGAAGTAACAGTTGCTGGAGTGGCCAGCATCTTGAATCTGGATGTGACATTTTCCTGCCTCTTGGTGCCATTAAACATTGCTTAAAGACACAGAAGATTTGTGGCTCTGGATCTCACCTGTCCTTCAACAAATTACCTTGCATTGCACAAAAGAAAATTAATTTCTTGGGATTCCACTTCGCCCCCAACTAAACAAATATTGAGCCATTGATGTGTGCCTGGTTAATTTAGTTTCAGCCAAGCAAGTATGCAGATTCTTAGGAATTGGCCTTTCAGTCTCCATCTGGCACAAATATTGTATTTTTTTCTTGTGCCTACTGGGATATATATTTGCAGATGAGATAAGAAAACAGTTTATCTTCTATAATAACGTATTACATGCCTCCATAAATTCTGCTTCCCTTCAGAAACAATGTATGGAATATTGGTGCTTCCCCTGCATTGGGAAGCTATTGCTACATTAGCAGCTATTGCACAGATCCTGAGCTCTCCAGCTGTCCTTATTTATCAAACTTCTATTTTCTGGGGCTGGTCCCTAATAAATCATGGTCCCTATTTTTTGCCTTCCACCAAGATATTGCTGAAGCCTTTTAAAAGTATGATGATGTGAGTAGCTGGTGTAATCTTTCAGATTCAAGTCTGTGCTCAGAGTCTATACAAATTAAATATCTGAATGGGGAGAGGTGCCGCTTGTGTCTCACTCACATCCTTATAAATGCAAGTGCATGGAAACTAAGGCACCATGCCGTGCACAGACAACCATTTCACATGCTGGTCAGGTTTGTTTTGAACTGTTGATAAGACTGTAGCACCATTTATGTTTTTTCCCCTAGCACATCCTTAATCTAACAAATACTTACTTGGGTTATGAAACACAACAGGGCAGGCTCTTGCAGGGTAATTGAATACAACATATAGTAGATGGAGGGAGTAACTGAGAGCAGAACTGGGGCAGTAACCCTTTATCAGACATCACAAGCATTTACCTCTGTGAAATAACGGAAAACATGCTATCCTGCCCCTCCTTTCAAACCTATTTGCATGCTTAGCAACCAGCATACATTGCATTAAGTATTTTATTTATTTAGACTATTTCAATGCTGCCTCTTCAGAGTCCTGCGGAAGATGGCTTACAATTAAAAATCAAAAGATAAAAACACAAGCCATTGGACATAAGCAGCATAAAAGCTATCCATAAAAACAGAGCAGGCCATTAAAAAGCTGGAAAGATAAATCCCCTAATTAAAAACCTGGGTAAAAAGATGAGTTTTCCTCTGGTGCCTAAAGGAAAGGGAAGTAGGCACCAGGCAAGCCTCAAGGGGAAGGGTGTTGCGGAGGTGGGGTGCCACCACAGAAAATACCCTGTCTCTAGTTGCCACCCATCTCGCCTCTGAAGGTGGGGGCACAGACAGCAGGGTTTGAGAAGCAGATCTTAACTGGCAGGCTGGATACTTAATGTAAGCCTGCCTTAATGAAAATGTCTGGAAGCAAATGGTCAAGAGACCATGCAAAGCTGAACATCGGCTCCATATACATTAGGGTTCCCAGGTCTCTTGGACCTACCAGCAGGGGATGGGAGGGAACTTACAGGGGGCAGGGAGGAACACTGAAAATAAACATTATGTGCCTACGTGACCTGGAAGTGATGTAGGCATGTCAGGGATGTTGGGAGGGGTGTTCTGGTTTTTGGACAAAACTCTATGGTAGAATTAGCTTCTACCGTAGACTTTGCCCCAAAACCAGAGCGTTCCCCCTCCATTGTCACAATGTGCCTACATCACTTCTGAGTCATGTAGGCACATCACGTTTATTTCCAGCTTCTTGCTTGTTTGGGGGGGGGGGTTATTGGAGGGGTGGAGAGGAGTGCCGAAAACCAGGGGATCCTCACCCATACCAGGGGTCTGGCATCCCTAATATACACTCCCTCTTGTTGGTGGACATTTTGCTAACTTTATTGAAAAAGTGATATGATCTATTTATTTATTTGATTTATAGCCTGCCCTCCCAACCGGGGCAGGCTCAGGGTGGCATGATCTGATGACATGCATTTGTTTTTGGAAGGAGAACAAATACTTGATGTATCGGAGAGCCATCAAACAAACAATGGGACATGGTATTTCCATAGCGCCTTCCTACATGTTTCCTTGTACAACATTCTCCCCTCCCCCAACCAATCATCCCATTAATCATTTTGCTTGAGATCATGATGCAGGAGTTTAAGACATTTCTAGTAAAAGAAGCTCAACTCTTTCTGATTGTTGGTGCTGGTTTAGTTAACATTTCCCCCCTCTTTAGATAAGCTTTTCTGTGTGTTCTCATGATTTATGGTTTCTGACGGTGCTAGCTTGTTTTCCCCTCTTTTCAGATAAATTGGTGTTTGAAGCTTAGTGGGCTTCCCCCCCCAAAAAAAATTACTTTTCAGATTTGTATTATGACATTAGTTATAACGATGCTGTGATAATCGCTCATAGCGCTTTGGGGGGTCATAGCACTTCGCTAGAAATAATTAGCAATGATGCATGTGGGGTTCTGCCTGCTGCAAACAAGGAAAGCTTTAAATTGCTGTGGGGGAAGGGAAAGGAAATGCGGCACAAACATTCTACAGAGTCTGCGCCTGAGGGGAGTTCTGATTCCCCTTTGTAATGACAGGGATCTCTCTGGTACAGTGTCGGTGAAAGAGTATGTGGGATGTCCAAAACATCTGGATTATGGCTGGTCTCTGAGGGCAGCATGGGTGAGGGCTAGGGTCACCATCCTGCAGGTGGGGCCTGAAGTCCTCCCAGAATTACCACTGGTCACCAGACTGCAGAGATCAGTTCCCCAGGAGGAAATGGTGGCTTTGGAGGGTAGTGTCAGCAAGCTGCCAATATGTTTTTTCCCTTTCTTCATGTATGCGCTTGATTGCTTTCACTTTCATATGTAGACCTGTTGATGTGCTTAATTGCTTAGCGGCTGGGACATCTATATCTCTCTAGGCCACAAGTGGTTGCTGCTGCTGGATAGTTGCTTGGGTGATCTCATGAAAAACCGTGGGAAGGAGATAGCTTGTGCTTCCTAGAAGCGTTTGCTCCCAGGCCCGATGGCACGCGCGGGAACTCCCGCAATTGGGCCTCAGTTGTTTGAATGTACTATAACATGCCATGCTCAGTCCTCCCCCCTCATTCCTAACAGTCTTCCTGTCCATGCATCTATAGCTTCAAATAAAGTAAAACCTTCCTGCAAGTGTGTACTTCATTGTTGCTGTGGGTCCTGACATATAGCCTCAATGGCATCACTTCCCTTCTGAGCTCTCTTCACTCCAGTGGCCACTTTGGAAGGTGAACTCTATGGTATTATACCCCATTACAGTCCCTCCCCTCCCCAAACCCTGCCATCCCTAGGCTCCACCGTCAAATCTCCAGGAGTTTCTCAACCTGAAGTTGGCAGACCTACTTAGGGCTCACCCCAAGCCAGGTCTGTTGAGCTATTTTGAGGAGAGTGCAGGAAGAAGAAGGAGAAGAGTAAGAGGAAGAGGAGGAGGAGGAGGAGGAGGAGATTGGATTTATACCCCACCCTTCATTACCCGTAGAAGTCTCTCTTTCCCTTCCCCGCCCGACAACAGAAACCCTGTGGGGTAGGTGGGGCTGAGGGAGCTCTTTCAAGAACTGCACATGAGAGCTCTGAAAGAACCTGTAACTGACCCAAGGTAACACCAGTAGCTGCGTGTGGAGGAGTGGGGAATAAAACCTTGTTCTCCCAGATTAGAGTATGCACTCCTAACCACTACACCAAACTGGCTCTCTCACTGGAGACTCGCTGCGACTTTCAGTTCAGCCACAGACTGGCCCAGCTGGTCTCTTGATGGTCTGACACACTGCACGGCCACCATGAGCAATCCTGGGTTGTCCCTGTGAAGAGTGCTTCTCTTTGTGAGGTGGGTGAGGTGGTTGCACCTGCACCACCATCTTTGTAAGGAGAAGGGAGTGGCTATCAGTGTCATCCCTGCCCCTGCTGATGACCCTGCTGAGGCACCTTCCAGCCAGGAGCATGAGGAGTTGACACCATAGGCTCCTGAGGAACATACTGCAGCAGAGACTTATAGGCAAAGACTGGCTCCTGTAGCAGAAAGCTCCCTAAGTGACGAGGAGGATAGAGCCTCCCAGGAAACACCTGCACAGGATCAGGCTCTGCTGCAGCACAGTGATTTCCCGCCAGATTCACCGCCAGCTGTGACCAGGCTCCGGAATCAGCGGAGACAGGAGCTGAGAGATCGACGTCGGGATGCACGCATGTGTGCAAGGCGATCTCTCAGCCCTGAGTATTGACTGAAGCTTGACCTCGATCCCTGCCAGCTAACGAGTTAATTAGCCAGCACTGTATATCTTCAAGCCTGTTGCTGGAAGGAACTCGTGCTGGCAAACGTTGTTTGACAGGACCTGACTCCGTGTATCTCTGCTCCAGACTCCGTGGAACTCTTGTCGGTTTGATCCTCGGCTTTTGACCCTCGGCTTTGTTGACCCTGCTTTCGTCTCTGTACTCCTCTGGCATCGTTGTGATTTATGGACCTGGAACTCTGGTATGTCTGACACTGGCTTTGGACTCTGATTTAAACCTGTTTAAACTGTGCTACTTGATTTGCTCGGCTTGACCTCGGACTGCTCCTGGACTGTGCTTGCTTGCATCACGCCCCCCGGCCCTGCCATGACAATCAGCTCTTCCTCTGTGGGCAAAGATTTGCTGGTCTCTGGTGCCTTCTTGAACCTTTGTGAAAGGGTAGCAGCTGCTGCACTTGGACTTTGACCATTCTTTCCACAATGAGGAGGAGTCAGGCACAAATAAGGTGCAGAGGCTGTGGCTACCTGGTGTTGTGGGCCAGCTTGACCAGTCATAACTCAGCCAGGGAGAAAGACTCCTCAAGCATCACAAAGCCTGGGCCCAGCTCACAAGAAGCAGCTGAGGGAAGCCAGGAGCTCCATGATTCACCGCTGACAGCTGAGACTGACTCCGAGTCCAGACAAATTGGGGAGGGGGAGATGAAGACTAGCTGGGGTGTCAGCTCATCAGATCCCCCCCCCCCATCAGCAGAACAATGCCAGGAACAATCTCGCCGGGAATTTACAGAATGAAGGTGCAGCATGCACCTCTTGGCTCAACGCTGGCGCTTAAATGATAGCAGTCCGGAGTGATTGCAGGACCATGCCTTGCTTAACTCAGCTCATTATGAGAGGATATTTAAACCAAGCTGGCATGTCTTCCCAGCCGTGAAAGCAACAAGTCTCACATCTGTGAAACCAGCGACCACAACTCCTGCCTTGCTCCTTGTGATTTATGGACTGACCTTGGACTTTGTTATCTGGACTGCCTTTGGATTCTGCTTCTTGGACATGTCTGCACCTAATGAATCACCGACCCTTGGACTGGCTTTGACTTCCCTTTTTGAACTGCTCTGTCTCTCTGCTCCAGTGCCTGTTGTGCCTGCTAACTAGGACACCTCCTCTCCTCAGCAGCTGTTTCAGCACAATCTTGTTCAGTCATAAGTGTCCCAACACAATTACAAAGCCAGGCTCAAAGTGATATTGTAACACACTTTTTTAAGGAACCAACTTTAATAAGAGGTTTCCAAGTGGTCTCCAGAACAGCCTTCAATATAGATCATAAAACGGCTATAGCAGGTAAACAGACAACTCCCCAAAAGCAGAGAATAACAACTAGAACCAATATAAAACCAACCCACACTCAAATGTGCAACAGCACTACCCACTAGTAGGGACAGTTATATAATCATTACAGTTAGGGGTATGCACTCAGTATATACCAAGCCGAATAATCTGGACAATCTGATTTGGCTACTGAAGTAGCCACACCCAACTAAAAGCTGATATTATTCAACTTTTATTTGGGCATAGCTACGAGGTCTGTTTAAATGCCTTCAGTTCGCTTGCTGAGTCATGCTATGACGGCGACACAATTCAGTAAGTGAAATTCTCCATTATACCCTATGGGGATAGTCCCCATAGGAAATAATGGAGCTGAATAAATTCAGGTTTCCCAAATATTTACTCAGATACCAGTACAATACCGATACTGGAAATATTCAGGAATATTCAGGAATACTGATATTTTTCGGGTCCAATAGACCCAAATTTTTAAAAAGTGAAAATTAAGAGTTCAGGATTAATTTGATCTAGAACCCACTTCTTTCTCTTTTTGGCAGTCCACGGTATCTGTACAGCTCTCCTCCGAATCCACATTTCAAATGTAGGGTTGCTGTATGAATGTGTTAATGTATGTGAAATGCTTGGAACAGTCAGGAACAGTTATGTAACTTAAATATTCAGCTGGCAAATTGTAACTGGGGAGATGAATGGGTTGTTTATTTTTTCTCTTTTAATATGAGATTACTATTAAAAATCAACAACAACATATACATATACTATTGGAGACAAGATTCTGTGTAAGGTAGACATTCTCAGTAAGTATGGTTAATTTTGCAGTTCCTGTGTCTGCCTTAGCAAAGGAAATATTATGCAAATTACTCATCATGTAAATGAAAACATCTAAGTAAGCTGTAGCTCTCTACTTCATTATGTTTCCAATGAGGCTGTCCATGCTGACATCTTTCCTGCATAGATGGAGGAGTGTAATCATAATGAGCAAAATTTCTATATTGTGTATGCCACGAAAGCACAAAATTCCTTCGTCATGTGCAGCAGTAAAGCTGGATCCGGCAAGAATGTATGTTTTCTCAGGAATTCTGAAACCCTTTTGAATGTATTCTGTAAGCTTTCTGAATGATAACACACTCTCTCTATATATCTATATCTATGTCTATATATATCAATATATATCTATATCTATATGTATCTATCTATATCTATATATCTATCTATCTATAGATAGATAGATAGATATCCCAGTGTAAAACTTTCATGTGACAATTTCAACATCTATGTGATGGTTTGTCACCAGAGGCCTTTGCTTGTTCATCCTGCACAGTGGAGGACGGGTTCAGCCTGGCCTGGCTGCACCAGGCATAGTAGGCAATCCACCCAGCCTCGCCCTGGCCAAGGTACCTGACCAAACTGCTTGGGGTGGAGCTGATGGCTGGACAGGCTTGTTCTCTCTCTGGTGGAGGAGCCTTTTCCAGGGCTTTTATTTAACTTCCTCCCCCCCCCATTACATGGATGTAATGTATCCAGTCCAGACAAGTCCAGACAAGTCCAGAGACAAACGTTGAGCTTCGCTCCAAGAGACAATGGACTATGCAGATCCTAGCCCACTCCAATCAGGGGGCTAGGTTCCCGGTTGAGAGCCTATGGGACTCTCGGCCACTGTAAATAACCTATAGGGAAGTAGGGGTGTGTTTTAATCATTCCACTTTATATCCCGCTTGAATCCCTTATCCAGGGGTCTCTGAGCGGCTTTACAAGTCGGTGCTAATCACCATTTTCAATATCCTAACTAGGGCCACAGGTTCTATGCAGGGTGGGACAACCTACCGGGCACCCCTATGGTGGTGGTTGGTGTTGTTCTCGTTGGCGGTTTTTCTGGCGGGGTGCTCCTCATGGCGCTCGGTGGAACTGTTTCTCCTGCAGCGCACGGCTCCGCCTTCTTTCGGCCTCAGCAACGTCCCTTCCGGCTCCGCTGGGCCAGCACTCGGCGTTCTCGCGCGCCCCTTCTTTGACGGCAGCCACTCCGATGTCCTTGCTTCTTCGGCCGCAGGGATCGCTCCTCCGGCCGCACTCGCTCGCCGTTGCTGCCACATCGCCATGCCACGCCGCACCGTCCGCACCGGAACTGGTGCCTCACCACCGCCGCCGCTGTCGTCGCAACCATCACCAGGCAGGGTGCCCCCCACCCTACTAAGGGTGGGTACCCATTTATCTACTTGCAATTACGTTGCTTTCGAACCGCTGGGTAGTTGGGTTTCTCGGGGGATATAAACCGGCCTGTGAGCCGGCCAAAGTCGTCTTGTTCTGGATAGAATAAAGTACGCTTTGCTGAAATCACTCTCCGTCTGCGTACTTTTCAGTATCAGAATCAGGTGAGTCGGGGACCCGTGGGTCAAGTCCCAAAATTTGGGTTGCAAAACCTCTGAGAGTGGGTCCCAGGCCTGCCCTCCCTAATGGCCGCCCCTGTTCTTTCCTTCCCCTTGCTCTCTTTTGCGTCTTTGAAACCAAGATCCGACTCTGGATTCTGGAATCAGTTTCTTCCATGTCATACATTAGTGTTGTTGTTTTTCTTCTTCACTGCATATACACACGTTGATCAAGTAAAGCATGTCCTGGTGGTTATTAGAGGGAGTTTCTTAGGTTGGATTAGAGGGAGTAATGGAGAAGGAGAAGGTGGTCAAAGGCCGAAACATAACCTCCATATGCAAAGGCTGTATATGTTGGAATGCCGCTTGCTTGGGGTTCATAGTGGGGGTAGCTGTGTCCTTTGTGAAAAGTCTGTTGGCTTCTCAAAAACATCTGGTTAGCCACTGTAGGAAATAGAATGCTTGACTAGATGGCTGTCAAAGTCATTGTTTGCCTAGGACTGCAACAAACCTCGAGGCAGCCCTGGATGGGTCACCATTCCAAGTAAATTTGGATTTGTGTGGGTCACACCATAATGGAAAGTTTGGGAAACACTGTGCCAGGTTAAACTGAAGGTCACTTCCTTGCTGTATAGCTTGGGATCCTGGCTTGTTTCCTCCTCAGCAGAGGAAAGGGAAGTAAGAGATGCCATTGCGCTTATGGCACTTCCAGTAAAAACTAGAAGTGACGTGTAGATGCTCTAGCATTTTACAAAAACCCTCTGGCAAAACCACAGCATTTTAGTGAATGCTCGAGCATCTAAAGACAGCATTTACAGATTTTATCAGAAGTGATGTAGGCACACCAGTGCAGCGCCACTACACTAGGCCCCCTCCCCTAGTTCTTCCCAGGAGTCACGCACTGCAGCCTGCCCCCCCTATGTACAGCTAACAACAGAAGATCAGGGAGCTCTAAGAGCCATACAGCAGGCACTACTGAACAGAAGGAACCTTAGCAAATATAAGGATCTGTTACTATCACCAGCAAGCATGTAGTTATCAAGAGAGAGTGCTGGGATAAAACTAGGCAGAAGTTTGAGTAAGGCAGCTATAGAAGAGAAGGACAGGAGAATTTTTAAAAAAATCAAAGCCTCAGTTTTTCTACAGGTTGCTGGAGAGAAGGAACTGGACAATCAAAATAATTTTAAGTATGCAGAAGGTGAGAATATAAAACTAAAAGTAATAATGGACAGGATTGAACAATATTGTATGAATACAAAAAGCAGATCAAACTATGGATGAGTAATTGAGTATGTTACAGGATGAAGCGAGTGCAATAGATGTATAGCTTGGTGACTTGAAAGAGTCTCTGATAAAAGAAAGCAGAGTCTGTTTTGTCACAGAGAATGTCTTCGGAGGTTGCTGCATGAGGGAGATTTATCTGAAGATAAAAAATCCTCAGGTTTTCAGGGCCTCGAAGACTGTGAAGGTGGGGTTGCCAGGTCCCCCCCAACCACCAGTGGGAAATGAGGGGACTGGATTGACAGATCCAGGTTGGGAAGCTTCTGGAGACTTGGGGGTAGAGCCTGGGGAGGACAGGGACCTCAGTGGGGTACAATGCCATAGAGTCTACCCTCCAACGTGTCCATTTTATCCAGGGGAAATGATCTCTGTAGTTCAGAGATAAGCGGTAATTCCAGGGGATCCCCAAGTCCCACCTGGAGGCTGGCATCCCTAGGCACAGGCCAAAGATTTGGATTCAGCTCAAGGAGTTGTTCACACTCATAAGTTAAAGGAGCAACATTTTCAAAACCACAAATGCAAGCGTGCAAAATGATGGAATGCAACATGTCTGTAAACAGTGCAAGAAATTTGAAAAACTTTGTTTTAATTATGGGAAGCGTAATTATTTGGCAAGATGCTACCAGAGCAAAGCAGAGCATGCACACGCGCGCGCACACACAAATCAAATGCACACAGTTGAACATATTCTGGATTGGGAGTTTTGTGAAGATGAAGCAGAAGCAAGAAAAATTGATGACAACTGCTGGATTTTGCCAGCCGATTCAAGTGAGGATTCCGATACATTACAGTAATTATTTGGCAAGATGCTACCTGAGCAGAGCAGAGCATGCACGCGCGCGCACATACACAAATCAAATGCACACTGTTGAACATATTCTGGATTGGGAGTTTTGTGATGATGAAGCAGAAGCAAGAAAAATTTATGACAACTGCTGGATTTTGCCAGTGCAAGTGAATAAGACAGTTGTCCCATTTCAAAAGGCCACTGCTGCTCGTATTATCTGAACAGGATTATAAAAGTTCTGTCAAAACTAAGATCACGAAATCACAAAGTTGCTGTCTATTTGCAAACAAATATTCAGGGTGCCAACCTCCAGATGAGGCCAGGAGTTCTCCTGGAATAATGTCTGATCTCCAAACTACAGAGATTTATCCTGTAGTTGGCAGTTTTGGAAGATAGACTCCTTGGCATCATGTCCCTGCTGAGCATCCTGCCCTCCCCCAAACTCCACCCTCCCCAGGCTCCACCCCAATTCTCCAAGAATTTTCCAACTGGCAACCTGATATCTCAGTACTGGTAAGCTGCATTGTTAGTGTCAGGTTCAAAGATGCTATGTATAAGGGGTTGTTCATTTTTGTACTTGAGAATGCGATGCCCATACTCAGCCTTGGAACTTTTGGAAAAACTGTAGCTGGTAAGCTAAGCAAGGGTGCAAGGCACTCATGAGAATACCAGGGTTTGTTTACAGGGCTGGGCTGTTTGCCAGTTCAACACTCCATTCAGATTAATAAAGCAGTGCCTCCTGCTGCCTGCTTCCTGTACAGGGAAATGCCTTTTTTCTGTTCCAGATAAACTGAAATCGGCACTTAAAAGGATGGTTGACTTGCATGTAGTTAAAAAGATTTAAGACCTAACAGTCTGGGTATGCTTTTTCAGTACTTGCGGAGAAGCACAATGGCCAGTTAGTTGCACATATGATGGGGCCTGAGGGACCTCAATAAGGCGATCAAAAGAGAGCACTTCAAATGGCCAGCTCGAGAAGAGAGGATGGCCAAGTTTGCAGATGCCTTTTTTTTTTTCCGGGGTGGGTGGGTGGGTTGCAGGCTGGATGCTGCTTCTGGATTTTGGCAGTTGAAGCTCAGAGATGTGTACATTAATATTCCATTTGGATGGTATAGATTTCTATGATTGTCATTTGGTATTGGGATGGACACATCCATGAATGACACTATAGATTGTAGCCACAGGCATAGATGGCTTTAAAAGAGGATTAGACTGATTAATGGAGGATAAGTGGCTACTAGCCTTGGTGACTGAAGGGAACCTCCACCTGCACCTCTGAATCCCAGTGCTAGGAGGCAACACCAAGGGAAGGAAGGCCTCAGCCTCTGTCCCCTGTTGCTGGATCTCCAGAGGAATTGGTTGGCCACTGTGTGAGACAGGATACTGGAGGAGATGGACCACTGGTCTGATCCAGCAGGGCTCTCCTTATGATATGTTCTTAACCAAAGAAGAATAGGATCAATGTCTTTGGGAATTGCTGAAAGTTATGAAACTAAATAGAGAGAAATGTGGTTTTGGTATTACAGGACATGGGTAGAAGCCTTCATTTCTGGTGTACTGAGGGCGCCCAGATTGTCTTCTTTGGTGGACAACTTCCTGCCCTCTGCCCTGGTCCCCCACTGCCACTCAGTAGGGTGGCAGGGCAAAAATGGCAAGGAGGAACACTGTCCAGCAATGCTATGGTGCCCCTTCCAGCTGCATACCACATCATGAGATGCTCTAGGATTCTCTCAGAACTCTATGGTTTTTGCCAGGACTGATATTTTGGGCTCTAGCCTCCTGTGAGTAGAGTGACTTACCTTTCTGCCTTTGCAATATGATGTGGCCAGGGCTTTTTTCTGGGGGAACACACTAGAACAGAGTTCTGGAACCTCTTCAACAAAATTCTTTGAAAGATATTTATAAGTTCATGAGTTTTCAGTATACAGACTGAAAACCTCATTTCCCTCTTGAGAGTTTCGGCACCTCTTCTTTCAGAAAAAAAGGCCTGGATGTGGCACTGCAGTAGCTACCATCTCCTGGATGGCATCATTGCTTGGCTCTTGTTACTGCAAGAGGATATTGCAGATACAGTCTCCAGGCCCAAGAAATGTCCATATTGAAGCTTTGTTACAAGGACGGCTTGTAACTGGCTGTGTTGCGGGGAACATGTCTCCTCAGCAATTGGCCACATAGACACTTGTATCGAGTTCACACACGATGGTCTTGTATCGGGTTCTCACCTCTACTTGTCTCAGGGCAATGTCCTTTGGGAAGCACACTTTGAGACGTCAGGTCCAAATCACTTTCCTGAACCTTCAGGAAGTGCTTTAAGTCGTTCACAGAACATTTGCAAAAGTAAACAAATGCAGACACACAACAGTGCTGGGTTTGCATTTGTAAAGACTTCACTATTAAGCCACTGGCCGTTGTCTATCTGCTGCTGTTCCAGGCTTCTAAAATGGTGTGAAGCTCTAGGGAGGGGAGTGAGGAGGATGAGTTCTTAGCAAGCTCAGGATATTGCAGAGTAGTCAGGCTCTCTACGGACTTGGAGGGATCCCTGCAGCTGTCTCTTTTCACTCACCCCCCCCCAAAAAAGATTGCTTCTTATGTGGCTGATCATTATCACTCCCAGATGGAACACTGAAGGTCTACGAGTAGCAGGTGTTTTTTTGTGAGCCCTGCTTGGCAGCTAAGTGCATGGCCATACTTCACAAGGCTCATCTTCTCCGCCTCGTGTCTTAAAATAGACACCGCAGCATGCTCTACAATCACGTTGCAGATGCTTTCATGGGTTAAGTGGTAAACCAGGTGCAGCAGGTTGATGCATGCCATGTGCTCTGAGGGAAACAGAACATGCAAGGATATGCACCATTTGGGAGAAAGCATAGAAATAATACCTACTGATTTACCCCCTCCCGTTTGCTCACTATCGAACAAACCTTGTACAACTGATGTCCCACAATAAATGTCTTAGGCTTGATTTAAACATTGTGCTGGTGAGGCAAAGAGCTTCCTGGTGTGACTTGGCCTCGCTCAAGGTCTGTTTAAACTGTACTGAAAGCCGTGCAAAATAGCATCATGCGTTCAGTTAGCAGCACACCAGCACATTCTCCGCTAGTGGTGTGGATTACTGCTGTGCAAACAAAGGGCTGTGGATTGCTGGTGTAGCTATTTCACATGGGTTGCAGTAGAACAGTTTAAACAGGACTCTGATCCTGTGCAAAGCCACACAGCATCATGTTTAAACGGGGCTTTAGTTTTTCAGGAGATGCAGAACTCTTTGTTTCTGCTGCTAGCAGACTGACACGGCTGCCCCTTTGGAATCTGGCAAACCCAGATGTCTTGTGACATAGAAGGAGTGGAGAGTGTGGCATGGCAACATCCTGTTCGGAGTCAGGAATGAATGCCAACTGCTATTGAAGTTGGTGGCGAAAGTGTTGCTGTTTGTGTCATTTGCTATTGGGCGTTATTTAAGATGGCTCGGAAGATGGCCTTTCTGAGTGGCCTGCTGCCTTGGCACTGGCTGCGGTGTTTATAAACAGATTCAGTCCTGTGTCATCGTCCAGCTCAAAGGAAATCAAATAGATTGCTAACGTTTCGAGAGAGTAGGTCGGCTGGCTGGGTTTGTTCCTTCTTAACACTATCATTGTACGGTGGTTTGCTTTTGAGGTGCTTTAAAAACTAAAGTTGAGGCCCTGTGAAGAGTTGTGGGGGATAAACAAGAAAGTACTCCTGTAGCGTAAACACGACAGCACAAATATAATGCAATGTAGTTAAGCTTTGGGAAGAGTTGCACTCACCTTGATTTAATTCTCAGTTAATTTAGCCCTTGATGTGTTCATGTGGTGTAATGGGTATATAAGTGTCTCCTACCAGTGGGTGGTCACATTGCACATTTGAATGTTTGAGTTGGTTCTATATTGTTTCTAGTTCTTGTTCTGGATTTAAGTGTCTTTATGTTCTGTACTGGAAGTTGTACAGTAAACCACTTGAAAACCTTTATTTTAAAACTGGCTTTCTTGAATGAGCAGGTTACACTTAAAGTTGCTAGCTCTGGGTTGGGAAATACTTGGAAGTTTTAGGGCAGGGCAGGGCTTGGGGAGGGGAGGGACCTCAGCAGGGGATATTGGAGTCCCCCCCTCCAAAACAGCGATCAACCGTCCTTGACTCCTGGTGCAGAATGAGCATGCTCAGTCTTTATCAGGTTGTTTTGGGAGACAATTATATATATATAATTTGCAAATTAATATCTTTATGCATACCTAGGAAATCCCCCAAGTTTTCACACACACACTTAGTACATAGTGGCCTTGCTTTGCTGCCCCACGAACAGGCACAGGGCCATCGAGTTTGGTATTAGAAAATATGGCACAATTCTATGCATAAGAATATTTGGAGTTGGTTTGGTGTTTCTGGGTATTCAGAGCATTTCACATCTCAGAAATCATTACAGTGACTACTTTAGATAACCATCATTAAACTGATACTTTTGTCTCTGTGTGGGGGGAGGTGAGTCTGAAAAAAACACTGGCTGGCCTTAGAGGACACTTGGTGAGTTCAAGGCTAATCTGAAATTTGAACCCAGGACTTTCCCATCTTGCCTTCTCAACCTCTTTGCCACCCCAGCTCTCAACTGTAGCCTTTTTTTCCTGTATAAAAACAAGAATTCTCCCATGTGGTCCTCCAGGACTTGCATACATGCACACCTGTCCTTGTCAGGATAGTGGCTGGGGTTTCCATAGTCTGAAAAGCAAAAAAGAGGACATATTTCCCAAGTGACTACTTCAAACAAGTGATCACTGTGACAAATCTCATTTTAAATACCCTAATATTTAAGATGTGATAATTGCTATTAACTGGGAATATTCCTAACCTTCCAACCCCAAAAGAGGAAATTTTCATCATTTTTTTTAAAGAGCCCAAAAGAGGATGGACACCAAAAAAGAGAGGATGTCTGGTAACCCTAATAGTGGCAGAGTCCCCAGCATCACATATATCCCAGGCTCCACAATCCTCCTGGTGACCCTGACCTCTGCATCCTATTATGGTGCAGGGGATGCAGCACTGGCTTCTGCCATTGGCAAGGTGGGAGACCTGAATTTCTGCTGGTGCCTGGTTAACAGAGAAAGGTTAGGGACTCTAGCCTGTAATCCTAATCGCTGATCGTATAGATCTGGACCTGGAGAACACCTGCTTCTGGACTGGCAACCCCTGGCCATATTTCTGACCTGGTGCTGATTATTGGTGGCATAACAAGAGTTGCCACCTGACACAGCCCCTTCCAACCTTTGCCCCGCCTCTTGCTGCCCCTGCCTCACTCCTGCCTTCGGTACTGTAAAGCCCCAATGCTGTGAAGACAGCAAGATGTGCCCAGTAGAGCAGGGTGTTCCAGCAACAAAATGGCTGCTGCAGGAGGTGGAGCCAGCCACAAAAATGATTACCACAGCTTAACTTCAGGAGCAGCTGTGGTGACAGCTGCTACCAAATAAACATTTTTAAATAATCTGCACAGCCAATCGAATCTCCAATAGTCCATTGGAGGCCTTGCTGGGCAAAAGCCTTACCTGGCCCTGCCCACTTCCTAAAAACACTTGGCAGGTGCCAGAAAAAGTGTTGGTGAATGCCACGGTGCCCATGGCCACCCTCTTGGAGACCCTTGCGGTAGAGCTTCCCCAACTCTGGGGAGCTAAGATCAGAGCCCTGTAGGCATGTGCAGCTTGCTGTGCTGTCTTTAATGATGCCCGGGGGATGAGGAGGGAAGGACCGTAGCTGCTTTTGGTTCTGGCATGGTGAGAAGTGTGTGCCACATGGCATGGCCATGGCAGTAGAGGCTGCAAGCACAAAATCTATTATCCAGGGTCATTAACTCGCCTTTCTTCATTGTAGAGTTGGCCATGTCTCTTGATAACCCAATCCTCATTATATACATACATACACGTAATTCGGGTTCAGAAATCAGTAATGCAACCATAGTGTCCTTCTTAGAAAGAAAGATCAAATCACTCCAAAGCTTATCTGGAGTTTCAAAGCAAAAGTGTATTGCTAGCAATGTTTAATCTTAAAATTCTGGAGTGACGTTCTTAGGCCTCCAATTCAAATTTCAAAGACATTTGAAAAGCCATGGTTCTCAGCCAAATAGCCAAATGTATCTGTATCGGCATCAGAAACGTTTCATCTTTCACAGCCCAGCTCTGTTCACAAGCCAGTAACTGGACATCTTGTGTACCAGCTGCAACACAGTGAGGCGCAAGAGCAAGGCTGAGTTTTGCCAGGCCTGTGCCTTTTTGTTTGTTTGTTTTGCTTCACAAAGTATTGTGTGCTTTTCTTCTCTGTTCTTGTATAAAATCTGAATGAGATTTAAAGCCTCTGGTCAGTTTGCCGGCCTACATTTCCTTTTTGTTTCTTTGACAGGCAACTTAAAAAGAAACCTCCCCTAAACCTTGCAAAGTAACAGGATTCTAACATTCAAACTCTTTTTTTTTTTTTTTGCTTTATAGTCTCTCCTGGATCAGAATGGAACTGCTTGTATGATCTGAGGGCTTTACAGCTTTGTCCAAGAAGAACCTGATGTCAAAAGAGGGATGCTGAAGGTGCTAATTGGAGCTACAAAGGGAGAAAGCAAAGCAATGAGAGAGAGAGAGAGAGAGAGAGAGAGAGAGAGAGAGAGAGAGAGTGTGTCACACAGGCATGATTTTTCAGACATGCATTCCTGGTTGGTATGTCTGAAAATCAGATCCCAGGACTAATAAAGACAGTGATCAGGAAAGTCTTGCAGCTTTGCATTCTGTCATGCCTTTAGGTCACTTGATCTTGAGGTAGAGTAACACAGGATAAAATGGTCCCTGGTTATTCAGGACAATACTTGTAATCTTTTACCTTTCCCTAGTCAATCACTGCTCTGATTTTGTCCCTATTTTACCTTTGGGGGGAATTTGGAGAACAGGTTTTTTAAAGAAAAAAAATGTTACTGGCGTACATGAGAATTGCCATTCCTCTAGAAATGAAAAGTTTGAGTGGAGAGTGGATGCATCTTGTCTCTTGTGCACACTGTCGGTAATTGTGCTAGCGTGAACATGAAGGCACATGCACTGCACAGCTTACTACTGAGGTCAGGCATTGGTTGCTGGCATGAGAATCATTGTATTACAAACATACAAGGAGCATCCTCCCGCTGTCCTGTGCAATGTTAGGAAAGTACTGTTACGTCAGCATGTGCTGACTTTTTCCGAGAACCAGGTATGATGATGCCATTTAAGACTGTGATTCTTGTGGATGGCATGCAAGATTTTGAATCACAGTGCATATGTAGCAGTGAGTGTTGGACTTGGACCACGATGACCTGGCTTTCAGTCTCTGCCGTAGCACAAAGCTCCACGGGGTGACCTTGGGCCAGTTACTGTTGATCAGCTTGATCAGCCTATTGTGTGGGTTATATGAAGGGGCAGCATGATGGGATATGTATTCCACCCCAGATTCCTGGAACACTCCCAATATTTCTGTAATGGCAGAGTCTTTCTGTATTGTGTCCAGTACAAGTCTTAATTCTCTGTCACTTTTTAATCCCCCTTCCCATGTCTCTCTCTCCCTTCTTGTATTTCTCCCAAGGTTACAAGAAAACACACCGCACAAACGTTAGGTGTTTTGTAAAGAGGCCTTGTAATCCTGGTAGGGTGAGCTAGAAGGGCCGTGCATCTCTGCTGGGATGCTGGCTTCTCTCTGCAGTAATGGGGCTTGCCTTGTGTGTGTTGTCTGCAATGCCCTTGACTTTCTTGTAAGCCTGCTAGTCCCCTGCTGTCATGAGCTGCCAAAGGCCTTTTTTAAAAAAAAAATGAAGAGAGAATGCCAGCAAGTGTCACTTTGCGTGTTCTTAATTGGTTTCCCTGGCACCGGCTGTAAGATGACCTACCCATTGGGCATCCTTCCATAAAAGCAGCTCTCTTATTCTTTCTTCTTTGGGTGTTCCTACTTCCCCCCCCCTTACAGAATGCAGCCAGGTGTGCAAGGACTTTGGCATCCCTGTTCCACGGTTGCCCTTGAAAGAAGGATTCCCCCTAAATTAGAAGAGACAGCTGTGATTCTTCAAGGTATCAAAATTAGCCTTTCTTTCTTTCTCACTTACGATAAAACTGGGTGTTCCTACTCCCCCCCCCTTATAGAATGCAGCCAGGTGTGCAAGGACTTTGGCATCCGTGTTCCATGGTTGCCCTTGAAAGAGGGATTCCCCCTGAATAAGAAGAGACAGCTGTGATTCTTCAAGGAATCAAAATTAACCTTTCTTTCTTTCTTTCTCACTTACGATAAAACCGTCTCTCAGCACTGAAGGCTCAGTCCTCCTGGCGTCTGCAGATACACAGGCGTCAGACACAAGATATGCTTCCATCCACTGCTCCGACTTTTCCCAGGCCCCACGATGCTTATTTCATAGAGGTTTTTAGGGCTGGCTCACATGGGCGTGTTAAAAACGTGATCATTTTGCAACAAGGAGAGTTGCTCACTTGCTTGTGTGAGCTCTAAGGCACCCCAGGCCCAAGAGAAAGGCAGCCCTCAAGCAATGCTCCCTCCAAGCTGTGTAGTCTTGTGAGCAAAAATTCTACTTTCTGAGCTACTGACATTAAAGTTGTGAGCAAGTGAGTTGGCTGCTGCATAAATTAGTTTGCTTTGGAGCCATCCTTCCTGAGCAAAGACAAAAATGTGTGAGCCAGAGGCTAAAAAATTGTGAGCTAGCTCACACTAACTCAGCTTAGAGGGAACACTGCCCTCAAGTCAGCGGCAGGATGGGGTCTGGTTTGTGTGGCACTGCTGAGCCAGTTCCTGGGGGGGGGAAGGGGACAGGCTCCCACAGCTGCTCCCAAGTTGGCCACTGGGTTGGCTTTCCACAGCCATCCTTGAGCTGGTTGGCAGGTGTGTGTGTGGTGCTGCTGCGGTACCACCGGACTGACTGCCAGGGGACAGGGGGTGCTACCTTCTGCCACCCCCAGCGAGATGCCCAAGCCCCGAAGCGGTGGCCTGCACAGCAGCCTGCTCACCTTTCCCTGCTCTTTCTCCTTCTGTGGTATGGGGGTGGGGCCAAGAGTATGAGGGTCTTGCCCAGCCTGGTTCCACAGTAAGTAACTCTTCACACACATTTCCTAAGAAGCGTTATGCTTTATTAGTGTACAAGACTGGTACCATGTCCACAGGATTATTGTTAGGAATAACTAGAAGGCGGGAACATCCCAATACATATAGCTGGGTAACGCAATTAGCTAAGCAAATAAACTTCGATGAGCGGGGGTCGCAGGGTTTCCTGAGAGCAGAAAAATTCACACCAAATGTGGACCCCAAGCCCTCCCTACTTCACAAGGCCAGACTGATAACGGCGTCTAGTTCCCACGGCCTCCCTGGCATGTTTACGGCAAGCTGCTGAGCTGCAAGCAAGCGGGAACAGGGAAGGGTAAACAACACAGATATGGCAGCTAGCTGACACCTGACCTGCTTGCCCTGTGGCTAAGATCGCCCTGGTGCAAACCTACGTTTTGAGTCACCAATCAGGGACTGTACAATTTGGAGTGATAAAATGATGGGCAGGGAAAAAATTAAGTGTCCCTTCCCCTTGCTGCTTCTTTCCCCAAAATGCCTCCCTGAAACTGTTTTTGGCATGTATTTTGCCAAAGCTCTGTTGCACACTTTAGTGTACAATGTATAGTTAACCTCCCGTCTGAGATCTGTCAAGAGCTGAGTGTTCAAGTGATTTATATGCATGTATAGCTGAAAGTGAAACATCTTTCCTGTGAGCCATTTTTCATATTATAGATGACCGTGTCTTTCCATCGTGAGTGATGGACTCTGGAAACTGACACTGGCTGTTGCTCAAGAAGTTTGTAGTGTATCCTATCAGCTGTCCCAGACTAGATGAAGGTAGTTTGCCTTGTTTATATAAATACTATACTTTATCACCAGTGGGCGCATGGTTGTAGTTTCCTTAACTGTTCAGAGGAAATTTAATCCTTAACCTCCATGCTAGCTAGGCTGGGAGGGCTATATTTTCAAAAAGCCATTTCTCTTTGGCAATCAGATCCTGGAATGTTGTACACAGCAGATTGTTTTGCACATTAAGTAGGGAACAAATTAAGACCCACCCCCAAAACTGCAGGGATCATGCTGGGATAGAGGAGTATGGATAATTTTGGATAGCCCTTTGGGCACCTCTGTATTTATAATTCATCATTTTATTACTGGAGCTATGAGGGGTGGGACTCAGAGGAGGAGAGAGGGAGCTGCTCCTGAAAGATATCAGATCTTCTGTTTCCAGCATCCTCAAAGCTTTTTTATTTTTAAACATGAAAAATTCTGGCTTTAAATGAGCCCTCAGCCAGCCTTTGACAGGTCACTGGGACCTTTAGTATCATATATATGACAAAGGGACTCAAACCAGGATGCATGTTCTGACAGACTGTACTTTAGATGTCAGGTAATCTCTTCATCTGGTTTTTCCCAGCTTCCATCAGGACATGTCAGCCCTGTTTACACAAACACACACATGGGCAATAGCATGGGAGCCCTTCCGCTATGGTGCAACCCTGTGCTAGTGAGGTGCTGGCTGCTTGGTTTAGGTAGGCAAATGAGCTGACTTAGGCAAATAAGCTGGCTAAATGAACCCTCCATGTTTAGAGGCAGTGTACACCTGGATACCACTTCAAGGGGGCAACAACAGGAGGAGGTTCTGACTTCTGTGTCCTGCTTGTAGGCCTTTTAGGGTCCTCTGACTGGCCACTGTGGGAAATAGCCTGATCTGTTGAGGCTCTTCTTATGTACTACTGGCCTACTTTGCAAGGTTGTTGGGAAAGGTACCAATATAATGTATGTGAAGTGCTTTGGTCACTTTAAAGTATAACTGAATTATGAATGCCAAGAGGAGCCTGTCTGCCATGCATCCTGGACAGAAGAGAAGAAGTGGCTAAAATAGTGGATTCTCTGCACCGCTGATGCACTGCTTCTCTCTTGTTCTCTAATGAATGCAGGACCAGACTAAATACAGGGCCAGGCTGCACCACATCAGCTGTACTGGACATTGTCCCTTTGGTTTTGCTTCCACTGAAGGAGGGTGGGAGGAATTCACTGGGGCTGCTATTTCTTCAAGTAGAAGTTCTCTCGTGGCAGATCAAAGTAATGTATTCCTGGAACTGCTGACATCTAAAAAGCTGGGTAACAGAACACCCTTTAGTCCTGTTCAACTAACTTTAGTGCACTTTGAAGCTAGGACTGAAGTGCTTGTGTTCTGGAGGAGATACAAGTGCCTCTGAAAGAAGTTTTAAGGAGTCTGTTGCACAGCTACTTAGTACAGAAAGGAAGGGCAAACTCCTTCTTGTCATGGGATTGTTCATTGCCAAGAGGGGTTGAAAGAGGCATCTTGACACTATAGACTTACGTCAGCTGAACAGTCATTTCCTCTCCATAGTATTTGTGTGAGGTCTCCAAACAATATATTTGGAATCTGTACCAAAGAGCATTATTCAGAGGTAGGAATGGGCACGAACTGGCTCATGAACTAAAGTTCCAGATGAATTTTGGCCAATTTGTGGTTTGTGAACTGAAGTTCATAGCAGGTCAACTGGCACAAACTTTCCATGAACTTTCAAGCAGTTTGCGGAAGTCCATGCAGATTTGTAAATGGATACATTTCCAGACAGACTGTCTCCGCTTATACAAAATGTTTACAAAACTTCAAAGCAAGGGGGGCAGAATTCTCCAGCCTTAGAAACACTCTTGTCAGTTGCAAGCTAGTCATGTCAGCTTCAGGAGGGTTTCCCCTGTTTGCCAGGTTTCCTTTGTGTTCACTTCTCATTTTCTTGCACAGGGCTTACAAAATCCCACCCCCCTTGCTTAGATTTGTAACTATGTGCTGTGATATCAGTCCTTTTCAGCTTGCAATGCCAGTGGCACTGGGTTCTGCTGGGCATTCTGTACACTGAACTGGTTGTGCTTGGCTTGAAAAAATGTCCCTCCCTTCAGTTTGTACTGCAGGGATTCACTGGTTTGACATTAGTCCTCTTTTATTTGCATTGCTATAGTGGCACTAGGGTCTGCTGGGCACTCTGTACACTGAACTGGTTGTGCTGGGTTTGCAACTCCCTCCTGCTTGGATCGTCATTCTATACTTCACATCAGTCCTATTGAGCTGGCATTGCCACAATGGCACTGGATTCTGCTGGGCATATTGCACTGATTCTGCTGGGCTTGCAAAAATGCCCCCCACCTTCAGTATCTGCTGCAGAGATTCTCTGGGACATTGATTCTATTCTGCTGAGCTTCTGTTGCTCTTGCTTTTCTTGCTGTTTTTTGCCCTCCATAGGAAACAATGGAGGATGGGGGCACCTTCTTTGGGGGCCTGTAATTTGGCCCCCATAAATCCAGTCCTCACGAAACTTGGAGGTCAGGTATAGGAGAGTCAGGCAGAAATCCTCTGTGAGTTTGGTGTCTCTGGTTTGCACAGTATCCATTCTATGCACTCCTGAATCTACTGAACCTGCACCCGGCAGTTCCCCAGAAAGCACTTTCCTGGGGGCACCTTCTTTTGGGGGCCATAACCCCCCATCACCAAACTTGGAGGGGAGGTAGAGGAAAGACAGTCAGAGATCCCCTGTAAGTTTGGTGTCTCTAGAATTTTCTACTGCATCATGAACCTTATGAACCAAACTGGTTTGTTTAGCCTCTAAAAGTTTGTGATGGTTCATGGTTCACAAACTGGACACACCACAAATTACAAACTGCCACGAACCGTATTTTCCCAGCTCATACCCATCCCTACTCAGAAGTCTTTGGAGGGAAGTCATGATTTTTGAAACAGGTGAGAAATAGATAAATGCCCTTCATCTGAAAATTCACACCAGTATTTCAGTCTTTGGGACTACACTATGTCCATGAGAAGGAATCCAACTGCTAACAAAAAGGAGGGGGTAGAAGGAAAGCACCAACAAGCTCGAAGCACAGAACACTCAAGCTCTTTGTTATACTAATGACTCTCGCCAAAGCAGGACTATGTTTTATCACTGCACACATTGCTGGAAGATAACACCAGGGACAGAGAGAGAAACAGGCAAATTGCTAGAATGTATTCTATTCTTCACCCTGACCTGGATAGACCAGAATAACCCAATCTTGTCAGATCTTGGAAGCTAAGAAGGTTAGTATTTGGATGGGAGACCACCAAGGAGGTACAGGGTCACTAAGTAGAGGCAGCCAATGGCAAATTACCTCTGAATGTTTCCTGCCTTGAAAACCCTACAAGATTGCCATAAATTGATTGTGACTTGATGGCATTTTGAAAAGAAATCTTCATGGAACAGGAAGATCTGAATGATCCCAGAGGAGGAGGGACTGTCCTAAGGGGAAATTATAAATTTTCAGGACACAAGATGTTCTCTTCACTCTGGAGCAGCTGTTTGAATGGACAGAAGTTGTGAAGGATGAAGCTTTTACCTAGGGACTCCATTTTGCCCATGAAGCAAGGAACAGTGGAGAGAAGTCCCGAACAGGAGAACTAAGGTAATGCTGAACTTTAAACTACTTCAACTTCAAGTAAAGTTAGCCTGTTCTAATTAAATAGGTTTCCACCTTTTCTTTGTTTCCTTACTCAGGCGGAATGCTTGAACTCAATGTGTGTATTATTTTTATTCATTTATTAAACTTTGTTTATATTTTTATTATATAAAATATAATATATAGGGTCATCTAGTCCAACCCCCTGCACAATGCAGGAAATTCACAAATACCACCCCCAGTGACCCCTGCTCCATGCCCAGAAGGGGGGGGCACTCCAGGATCCCTGGACAAACTAGCCTGGAGAAAAATTGCTTCCTGACCCCAAAGTGATAATTAGCATTTCCCTGGGCATGTAAGAAAGGGCCACAATAACTAAGCACTGATGCAGCCCTTCCTGCTCTCCCTCCCATGATCTGCCTAAGTTCACAGAATCAGCATTGCTATCAGATGGCCATCTAGCCTCTGTTTAAAAACCTCCAAAGAAGTAGAACTCACCATCTCGTGAGGAAGACTGTTCCACTGAGGAACCACTCTTTCAGGAAATTCTTCCTAATTTTAGCCAAAAACTCTTTTGATTTAATTTCAATTTGTTGATTCTGGTCCAACCTTCTGGGGCAACAGGAAACAACTCCTCACCATCCTTTATATGACAACCCATTAAAGTACTTGAGATGGTTATTGTATCACCTCTCAGTCATCTCATCTCCAGGCTAAACAGACCCAGCTCCTTCAACCTTTCCTCAGAGGACTTGGTCTCCAGACCTCTCATCAACTTTGTTGCCCTCCTCTGGACGTGTTCCAGCTTGTCTATATTCTTCTTAAATTGTGATACCCAAATCTGAACACAATACACTAGGTGAAGTCTAACCAGAGCAGAATAAAGTGATACCATCACTTCACATGATCTGGACACTATACTTTTGTTGATACAGCCCAAAATTGCATTTGCCTTTTTGGCTATCGCATCACACTGCTGAGCTGACTCATGTTCAGTGTATGGTCTACTAAGACCCCTAGATCCTATTTGCTCATACTACTGCCAAGACAAGTCTCCCCCATCCTATAATTATGCATTTTATTTTTCCTACCTAAATGTAGAACTTTACATTTATCCCCACTGAAATTCATTTTATTTGTTTTAGCCCAGTTTTCCAGCCTGTCAAGATCATCCTGTATCCTGACTCAGTCTTCTACCATATTTGCTACCCCTCCCAATTTAGTAGCATCTGGAAATGTAATAAGCATTCCCTCTATTCCTTCATCCAAATAATTTATAAATATGTTGAACAAAACAAAATTTAGAATACTCTAAGCCTGATTTGTGGAAATGGACCACACTGATTTGGTCTTGCTGTCTGAAATGTGATGGTGGGGGGAGGGACAACAGGTAAGCTTGCCATTCCTGGAACATAATAGTTTTAAATCACAAAATTGCACTAGATTGCCCCTGTGCTAGCTTGCAGGAGGAAAGCTAGGCAGACCCAGCAAGCAAGAGATACTCTCAGAGTCAGTGGCGGCGGCGGCGGGGGTGGTGGTTATCCAATGTATTTTCAACACCCCCAAGGGAGGAAGAGGAAGAGACTGTGTCAACAAGCAGAGAATTTGGATGGTTGGGGTCTTCTGACCTCCCGGGAGCCAACCAGAAGGAACAGAAGAGGCTTGCAAATCTGTTTCTTCACCTGCCACATAATGCATTAGGAGTTAGAGACAGAAGTATGAACTTACTATGATGAGGGTTTGGTCTTTTTAGTTGGGGGGTGGCAGTTGCCATTCCCACAATTTTATGTTTTTCTAAGTTCCCTTCTGTTCAATAATTGTTCTAATTTAAAATCCTTTCTAGGTAGTTGCTGCTGCTGCCATTTTGACAACGTGTGTGTGTGTGTGTGTGGGGGATCAGCTAGATTCACTCACCACCTGCTTAACGATTGCATGCATGGCACATTCTGCTCTGGCCTGTAACAGCACTGGCCCTTGTCCCAATGTCCCTTGCAGTGTCTCATCTACCAGCTCTCTTCTCAGTTTTTTGCAGTTCTAACAGGGAGCAGGCTTACTCTCAGAGAAAGACAGGGGAATGACAAACCTCCCCCTTCATCCCTTCAGCTCTACTGCCTTGCAAACCTCTCCTTGACAGAATCTATGAAGCTGTAGCTGTGGGCAGGTTTGCCTCTCTGAATCATGTGTGATTGGGTAGTGGGCTGAGGGACTCCCTGTTGCTCAATCATTGCTTACTTCTTTAGATACTGAAGAAGTGAGTAGTGACTCATGAAAGCTCATACCCTGCCAAAAAAAATGTGGGGTTTTTAAATGTTCTTTGTGTGTGTGTGTGTGTGTGTGTGTGTGTGTGAATGTGTGTGTGTGCAATTGGAAGTCATTATGACCTCTGGTGACTGACCCCTACTAGGGCCTGAAGGATATTCAGAGAGGTTGCTGAATAAAGCCTGCCCTTGCCTCCCACCTCTGGTATGCCCTAGAGGTCTCCCATCAGAGTACTTGCCAGAGTTGACCTTGCTTAGCTTCCAAGATATGACCAGATCGGGCTTGCCTGGGCTATCCAGGTCAGGGTTCCTACCACAAATTTTGTTAGTCTTTGAGGTGCTACCACTGGACTCTTGCTACAGACAGACTAACACAGCTACCCATCTTGATCTATCTCTTTTCTGCATTAAATGTTGCTGCTGAGTCAGAGGCTCTTGTTAGTGATTTTTGCAGGACAGGAGGAGCTTGACTATGGGTTTTCCAATTAAAGTTTGAGGAGCTGATTGGTGCCTATGAGTCAGGGCTTGTGTACCTCCAAAAGAGATGGGTCTGTTCACCCCCAAGGGTCTTTTAGCTGCACAGGTTACTCAGGAAGACATAAGTCACTATTTTAGCAGCTTTCTACTCTGGTTCAAAGTGAGTTGTTCACCATGCAATTATATGCATCTAAGCCTATTAGTCCAATTCCAAAGCAAACCATTCAACATCACAGTAATCCAAGTCTATGCCCCAACCACTGATGCAGAAGAGGCTGAAGTGGACCGGTTCTATGAAGACCTACAACACCTCATAGAACTAACACAAAAAAATGATGTCCTCATCATCATAGGGGACTGGAACGCCAAAGTAGGAAGTCAAATGGTAACCGGAATAACAGACAAGTTTGGCCTTGGAAAGCAAAATGAAGCAGGGCAAAGGTTAACAGAGTTTTGTCAAGAGAACACACTGGTCATAGCGAACACCCTTTTCCAACAACCTAAGAGGCAACTCTACACATGGACATCACCAGATGGGCAACACCGAAATCAGATTGACTATATAATTTGCAGTCAAAGATGGAGAAACTCTATCCAGTCAGTAAAAACAGCTCTATCCAGTCAGTAAAAACAAGACCTGGAGCTGACTGTGGTTCAGATCATGAGCTACTCATTGCAAAATTCAGACTTAAACTGAAGAAAATTGGGAAAACCACTAGGCCATTCAGGTTTGACCTAGATCACATCCCTGATGAATATACAGTAGAGGTGAAGAATACATTTAAGGGTCTAGATTTGATAGAGTACCTGAAGAACTATGGACGGAGGTTCGTGACATTGTACAGGAAGCAGCAATCACCACCATCCCAAAGAAAAAGAAATGCAAGAAAGCAAAGTGGCTGTCTGATGAGGCTTTACAAATAAAGAAAATCGGGAAAACCATGAGGCCATTCAGGTTTGACCTAGATCACATCCCTGATGAATATACAGTAGAGGTGAAGAATAGATTCAAGGGTCTGGATTTGATAGATAGAGTGCCTGAAGAACTATGGACGGAGGTTCGTGACATTGTACAGGAGGCAGCAATCACCACCATCCCAAAGAAAAAGAAATGTAAGAAAGCAAAGTGGCTTTCTGATGAGGCTTTACAAATAGCAGAGGAAAGAAGGAAAGCGAAAGGCAAAGGCGAAAAGGAAAGATTTACCCAACTGAACGCAGATTTCCAGAGAACAGCAAGGAGAGATAAGGAGGCCTTCCTGAATGAACAGTGCAAAGTAATAGAAGAAAACAATAGAATGGGAAGGACTAGAGATCTCTTCAAGAAAGTTGGAGAAATCAAGGGAGCGTTCCATGCAAAGCTGGCCATGATAAAGGACAAAAACGGTAGGGACCTAACAGAAGCAGAAGAGATTAGGAAAAGATGGCAAGAATACACAGAAGAACTATACAAGAAAGACCTCGATGTCCTTGACAACCACGACGGTATAATCACTGACCTCGAGCCAGACATCCTGGAATGTGAAGTTAAATGGGCCTTAGAAAGCATTGCTAACAACAAAGCTAGTGGAGGTGATGGTATTCCAGCTGAGCTATTCAAAGTCTTAGAAGATGATGCTGTTAAAGTGCTGCACTCCATTTGCCAGCAAATTTGGAAAACGCAACAGTGGCCACAGGATTGGAAAAGATCAGTATACATTCCAATCCCAAAGAAGGGCAACGCCAAGGAATGTTCAAACTATCGCACAATTGCACTCATATCACACGCTAGCAAGGTCATGCTCAAGATCCTACAAGCTAGGCTTCAACAGTACGTGGATAGAGAACTGCCAGAAGTACAAGCTGGGTTTCGAAGAGGTAGAGGAACTAGAGATCAAATTGCCAACATTCGCTGGATTATGGAGAAAGCAAGAGAGTACCAGAAAAATATCTACTTCTGCTTCATTGACTATGCTAAAGCTTTTGACTGTGTGGATCACAACAAACTATGGCAGGGCCTTAAAGAGATGGGAGGACCAGACCACCTCACATGTCTCTTGAGAAACCTGTATAAGGGCCAAGAAGCGACAGTTAGAACCGGATATGGAACAACTGATTGGTTTCGCATAGGAAAAGGAGTACGACAAGGATGTATATTGTCGCCTTGCTTATTTAATATATATGCAGAGTACATCATGCGAAATGCTGGCCTAGATGAATCACAAGCGGGCATTAAGATTGCTGGGGAAAAGATCAACAACCTCAGATATGCAGACGATACCACTCTGATGGCAGAAAGTGAAGAGGACCTCAAGAGCCTCTTGCTCAGGGTAAAAGAGGAGAGCGCAAAAGTGGGCTTGAAGCTCAACATCAAAAAAACTAAGATCATGGCATCCGGCCCCATCACTCCTTGGCAAATAGAAGAGGAAGTCGTGGAAGTAGTGACAGACTTCACGTTCCTGGGATCCCAGATCACCGCAGACTGTGACAGCAGCTATGAAATTAAAAGATGCCTGCTCCTTGGGAGGAAAGCGATGGCGAACCTAAATAGCATGATAAAAAGTAGAGACATCACTCTGCCAACAAAAGTCCGCATGGTCTTTTTACATCATATACACAATAAGTTTGTTAATTTTACAACATTTTTGGAGTATCTTATCCATATCTTTCTAACCATCTATCTAGTTTCTGCCATCTTTTCTTAAACACACTATCAAATTCTCCAGCCAGTAATGTATTTATTTTATCCATTTCTTTTACATCCATGATTTTTATAATTAAATCTTCTCTATCAGGCAGTTTGTCAGATTTCCAGCATTTTGCTATAGCTATTCTTGCACTTGTGAGGATATAAAGAGTCATACGTGCATCATTATGGTTTATTTTATCCAGCAACATGTTTAGTAAATATATTTCTGGATTCAATGGTAAATCTATTTCTACTATTTCTTGAATGAGTTGTTTTATTTTTTCCCAATACTTTGCCACTTTTTCACATCTCCACCAGATGTGGTAGTAGGATCCAACATTTCTTTCACATCTCCAGCAGTTCCCTGATACGTTCTTATAGCATTTTGATGCTTTGTCTGGCGTCCAGTGCCAACTGTGGAACATTTTGAAGATATTTTCTTTATAGGATGTGGCTCTTAGTAATTTTGTTGAGTTTCACATTTTTGTCCACTTCTCTAGCGCTATGTTATTTCCCAACGGTATATATATATATATTTAAAAAGTCTGCATGGTCAAAGCAATGGTATTCCCAGTAGTCATGTATGGCTGTGAGAGTTGGACTATAAGGAAGGCTGAGCGCCGAAGAATAGATTCTTTTGAACTATGGTGCTGGAGAAGACTCTTCAGAGTCCCTTGGACTGCAAGAAGATCAAATCAGTCACTCCTAAAAGAAATCAACCCTGACTGTTCCCTGGAAGGCCAGATAATGAAACTGAAGCTCAAATACTTTGGCCACCAAATGAGAAGGGAGCACTCACTGGAGAAGACCCTGATGCTGGGAAAGATTGAAGGTCAAAGAAGATGGGGACGGCAAAGGATGAGATGGTTAGACAGTGTCATAGATGCAACGAACATGAAATTGAGCCAACTTCAGAGGACGGCGGAAGACAGGAAGGCCTGGCGTGATCTGGTCCATGTTGTTGCGAAGAGTCGGACTTGACTGTGTGACTGAACAACAACAACAAAAAGCATATTAGTTGGGAGTAACTCCACATACAGTTGCTCTGTCAAGCTCCTGTTCGGCTGCTTCACACCAGCTGTCTTTCAGACCTTACTTCCCCCTACAAGATACTTGCACAGGATAGGATTGGGGTCCCTACCAGCAAATATTTGGATGGAAAGAGCCCTAATGTATATGCTTTTCATATCTGACAAGTTGAATGTGTGAATGGACAAACTGGTGATATGGCTTCACAGACAGAACCTTTGTATACATGACAGCCCATCCGTGCATGAAAGTCACTGCTAGATGATGCTGTTGTCATCAAGGTAGCACATGGGCCTGTCTGAATCAGCCTAGAGATTTTTACACATTCCACAGCATACAGGTTGATCTCTGTGCTGGAAAAAGGCAGCAGGTGAAGCAGCCCAAAAGCTAAGGTGTCGGTGGTGTCATGTCCTTATTGTGTCTGTCCTCACCGTGACGCTGCAAATGCACTCCCATTTCTGTTTCATGGGTGCTGTAAGTTGATCAAACCTCTTCTGCAGCATTTTAAAGGGAGAACTGCTTTGGATCTTAGGGTGAGGGAGGCCAAAGGCTGAGCTGTTTGTTTGGCAGGGGACTGATAAAGTGGTCTTCCTAGAACTGCTGCTCTCTATTCCCTTCCTGGGTCCCTGCCACACGGCAGAAAAAAACACGGGCAAAGTGCGGCTATTCAGAGCCGCACCAAAAGAAATACGCGGCGGTGGGATCACATAGATCTCCTGAGCTGCTTCACCGTCGCTCACCGGCACAATCAAATGCCGGGGAGGAAGCCACCGACCGGAGACCGAGACCACCGGTTGCGCATGCATGTGCATGCGCAGTTCAGCCAGGAGCCTCGGATGCGCCGGCGATCCCACGGCCGCGCTTGATGTGGCCTTTCTGGTAAGTCCACCTCTGTAGGTGGTTTCTTTTAGCTACGGATTTTCGGCCTGAAGGGCCGGATTGGGGACGGGTGCGCAACACTTCCCAGATGTTGCGGTGGGATTGCACCCGTTTGCTGTGCCCCTGATCCATCCCTCTTCTGGCCCTAAACCTCCCATGTGACCGGGGCCCTGTAATACCTTTGCAGAAACAACACTCATGCTGATTGAAGTCCCCTTGGCACCCATAATCATTTGCTGAAAGGCTGGTAAATCTTCACCTCTTGCCACAAATGGTTTAGCCACCTGGGTTGGGAGCACACAACAGGCTAGGTAAATGTGTGCGTGTACGTGGGGGGTGTATCATCTACATCCAATGTTTGTACCCTGTTGGTACCCTAGTCTGTGCCTCTTCCTTCTCAGCCTGCTTCTTTGCTTTGAAAGGAGAACCTCCATGCTGTAAGGGGATCTGACTGCAGCTGCCTCTTCCAGCGCTTTAAGGGGCGGAATGACTTGGGAAGTAAAAACAACTTGGAGAATTCTGTTTCACTAAAAATAGCAGCCAGAGAGACCCTGTGACTTGCCATTTCTTCGTTTCGAGGGCTGACAGGCCCTTGGAGCAGCCCATGACACTTCTGGAAGCAAGTGACCCGCTGGTTCCACTTTGCCCCTCCCAGAATTGGAGGGTGGTGGCACAAGAGCACTTTCTCCAACCCAGCCTCAGGAAAACAGGGAGAGGGGGGATTTTAAAGGCAAGTGGGGAAAGGGCCATCTGGTCAAACACAGGATTAACCCAGAATTTCCTCCTGAGAGTGCTGGGGATCCTTGGGCGAGAATCACTTCTAAGCGCATATCCCTCACAGGGATTCAGGGGCTTCCAAACCTGCTCTTCAGGTTAAGGTAGGTGAAATTAATCTAAGGAGGGGGGGGAGAGTTGTGTCAAATGCAAAGCCGTTGATTGTGGTGATCAAACGCAATATTGGAAATAAAAGATCAGGCACAGCCAAACACCAAGCAGGAGAAGCCCCAGGACTGCTGACACCATCGGGGTAGGGTGGGGGCTCACCTCAAGCCTTGCCCTCCTCCCTCCCTCCTTTTATGGCTCGAGGGCACTAGATTCCATGTGCTCTGAAGTTGGCTCAATTGCATTGCTACTCGCAGCAATCCCTTTGTGTCAAAAACCACACAGACAAAATGCAACCCGTGATCTGTGTGGCTTCTCATCAGTGTTTTTTTTTGGGGGGGGGAACAGGGACAAGGGATGGCAAATTTGGGGGGAGCCCCCTTCTCAAGGTGTTTTTGTCCCACCTCATAAAAATACAAGAGGGATCCCTTCTGTAAGGTTGTTTACTTCTTGCATTCTTGCTAAATTGGAGACTTTGGGTTGCCAACTGATCAGAAGCAAACTAGCCTATATCTTTCACAGAAGCTTAACCTGCAGAAATTTTGCAGAGGCCTTCCATTTTCAGTACCGGTTGCTAATGACTTTAGATCGAATTGCTTTTGAAGCAGTTAAAGAAAATGACAGCCCTGTGACTCGTATTCTTTATTCTTTGAAACTAAGTTTAGCATAGACGGTTATTGCTCCCCTGATATCACAGATGGAAGAAACCCCATTAGCAATATTTTTAATTGGTCTAATTTTGCTTAGATGAGCAGTTATTCGGGTTTTGTGAGACAGAGAAAACACCTAGACAAGTTTATGTGCCCAGATGCGGAAATGACCATGAAAAAATTAGAGTCTTTCCTTATAAGCAAACATCTAGACTGTGTTATAAGTGCTTTCACTTCTGTTATTTTGCACCCTCCTGAATAAAACAGTTTTCCTTAAAATCCAGAAAGGTGATTTAAATCACTGGACACCTGGGTGCCAGCCTCATCAAACGTGGGTTGCCCCTACAGCATCGTATTTTGGAAAGTGAGAGGGAGGGGGGGAAAAGGGGGGAAAGCGGAGGACAGCTGCAGATGAATATAGAACGCTAAATATAGTGCAGATAGAATTAAAAGATGGGTCCTGTGAAGTTTAAAGATGGGCAAAGACAAATAATCTTATTTATATGGCTGAAGTTAGGATTCTATTCCATCTTCTGCACAGAAATCCTGGGACATTGGGTTGGAATACCTTTTGTGGTAGGTGTGGGGGGTTTCCTCAAATTATTCTGGATCTGTTGTACACCACAGACGAACAAGTCTATTTTAACACAAAAATTGCTATGGCACTATACTATTAACAGATTTATTTTTTTAAAGCCCTCTGGTGGCACACTATGTTGGCTAAATAGTGGCTGATGGAAGAAGGTGCATAGAAAACTCCCACATGGATGGTCCCTCCCTGGCCACTGTGCATGCCTTCATTTTCACAGTGTCAGTGTATGCAAAACGGAGAACCCTCGTCATAGAGGCTTAATGGATGGAATGGACCATTGAAGCTTTTCTTAGCACGGAGGTAATGAAAATTACCTGGTATTTGCTGCAGATCAAACAGCTGGAGGGACCAGTTTAGAAGTGGATAACCGTAATATGATTTGTAGTGTGGATATCTCCCCCCTTCCCACGCACACCCACACAAGAAAACCCCTTCTGTCCAGGCAGGCATGTATGACTTATGTTACTGTAAGGTAGAATGCTGAAAAGAGATCTTTTAAATTTGTACATACATTCTAGCCATTGTGAGATCTGAAAGCAGGGAAGGAGAACACATCATTTGTTGTTTGCAAATTTGTTAAAAACAAACTCCCTAGGTAGAAATTGCATTTAAGGAAACTCTTCCAAAATCTGGGCTCTGAAGAGCTGCTGCAGAAACCCTTGCTCCATATATAGAAGTCTTCCCGTTAAAAAAAAAGAAGCCAGTTCAAAGAAGGAGCTCAGGGTTAGTGTTTTATGCCGCTCTGCTGTTGTCTGTGTGCCAGAAATCACAATATATTTTGGAATGTGAATTAATTGCCGCCTAGCCAGACAGTTCCAGAAGGGAAATGTGTCTTGCTAATTATATTCTGTCTGTGACATTGTGCCTGGGTCAGGCTATGGGGGTTCTGACTTTCATAAGGCAAATTTGGGAAATCAAGTGGAGAGACTGTAGCGGGTTGTGATTGGGTAGGAAAGACATGACATCACCTGGGAACACAGCCTCTTTGTCGTCACCAGATGCTGTTAAAGGGATAGCACTTCCCACCAAGCTGGGCAAGCTCTGACAAAGTATGTGTGTGAATGTATGACAACCTGAGGACATAGAAGCATAATCATATGCTTGGAACTGCATCTAATGTCACCTGTGTAATTCCTTCTCATTTTGGAATGCCTCAAAGTCTTTGGTATACCCCTTAGTTCCCTTGCCCTTCTGAAATAGCTGCTAAGCATGTGTGATTACAATTGAATGCAGTTGTTTCCCTTGTTTGTCCTTGCTTTTACTTCCTTTCCCTCTCTTTGTGGTCTTCCTGGTCTCAGACTTTAGACTGCAAACAGTTTGGGGCAGGGACCTTTCTTCTTGTACACTGTAACATTCTATGCACATTGATGATCCTGCATAAAGATTTGGGGCTATTTGTAGCCCGCACAGCTGGTGGCCCATCAAATTAAGCTGCTGCCACCTATAGCAACTCCCCCCCTGGAGTTTAAGATACCCCCTGCTTGCATGTTTTTCTCAACTGCTCAGCAGGGTGCAGCACATGGCTAATGGGCTGTGTTCAACTCAGTTGGTCACAAATTGTACAGACCAGAAGCCTTTCATGGTTTGGGAACTACTAAACTATGCTTTGATTTATTTCTGGTATGCAATAACACCAGAGCTCACCACAGGCTTCGGTGTGAATACAATTGGGGGGAAATGAACTCACTGAAGAAAACCACTATTCTATAACTTTTACACACTTGGTTATACTTTTTATAATGTTTATAATTCAAATTTCTTCTTCTAAACAACATTTATCCTTATATAAAGTACATTTCATAACTATAAGCAAAGCCAGTAGATATGAGCTCCAAGGAGCTCTGGGTGGCATACATGGTTCTCTTCTCCTCTACTTTATCCTCATAACAACCCTGTTAAGTAGGACAGGCTGAGATAATGTGACTGGCTGAGGGTCACTCAATAAATTTTGTGGGGATTTGCAGTCAGGCCAAAATAAAAGGAAGATTCTTGTTACAGAAAAAGGAAATATGTAGATCTTCATGAAAGAGAAGCTCGGCATTAATTCAAATCCTGAAGAACTTGGCTACATAGAATCACAATTGTATTAATTTAAAATATTTGTATCCCTCCTCTCAGCAGTGCTTTTCCTACAAAGATGAAACATTTTTAAAAATTATCAAGGTAAATTGACCCACAATTAAAACCATCAGTTAAACAACTTGAGGACAGCTGTTTAAGAAAAACCTAAGAAAATCACAGAACCCAATTTAAACTACAAAAGAAATCAGAAAGGCCCAACCAATGCTAAATGCAGAAGTCAAAGAAAATCAAACAGATCAGTTAAAAGAGACAGCCGTCAAATTATTAATATAACTGCCTAAAAGTTAATAATAAAACACACACAACAGGTTTTCCATTTCAGACATTATTTGACAGGCAGGTGAGAAATCATGATGGGGAAGGAGGAGTTACGCTTTCCTCCCCCAAATTCACACCTGATAATCCTCAAAGGGCACATTTATTTCCATCTTTAAGAAAAAGAATATCGCATTACTTCCTGGGAAGTATTTGGCATTTAAGAGGAATATGATCTTAGTTTTGGAAACCACTAATTTTGGCCACATCTCAAGTTGTATTTCCAAAATTAGAGCTTGCCAAAAATACTTCGTATAAAAAAGTCATTCAGGAATTTAAAATTCAACGATGAACTGGGGTTTTTTTAATTGAAGTGTTAGCCAGTTTCCAGCTCTTGTGAAGTGTATTCTGTTTGCCATACTCACAGAGCTGTGAAGTTTTGTGTTGTTGTTGGTTAAAGACTCACCCCTGGGGCAGTCATGTTGGGAACTTGTGTGTTGTAGGGCAGGCTTAGGACTGGAGAGACCCTCCTCTGCCATGTAGCTGCAGCAAACAGGAGCAAACCGAGCCCCGTGGCAAAGTGTCTCCTCCTGGTTACCTGCAGGCCTCTCCATGCAAGAACACAAGCAGTCCTGCAAAGGTTGGTGTTGAGGACTGCCCCTGTGCAGTGTTCCCTGAGTTAGCGTGAGCTAGCTCACAGTTTTTTAGCCTCCGGCCTACAGATTTTTGTCTTAGCTCAGGAAGGATGGCTCCAGAGCAAACTAACTGATGCAGTAGCCAAATCACTTGCTCACAGCTTCAATGACAGTAGCTCACAAAGGAGAAGTTTTGCTTACGAGACTCCACAGCTTAGAGGGAGCATTGCCCCTGTGTGCCCCCAAACAGCAGAGGACGATACTCCTGCTGTACGTTTTGCAGTTCAGAAGAGAGAATTTTAGCAAATACAGCTTCTTTAATTCCTGAGTGACAAGCTGCAGCAGCCCAATTTTCCCCACAACTCTGAACTACACCATAGCCCTGTCTTCATTACTGTCTGGTCACCAGGTCTCTTCCTGCATCAAGATTTTCCCATTTGGGGGAGGGGCAGATTGTCTGAAATAACCAAGTTCCAGTGAGAAGCTGCAATTTTGAATTAGGGAGAAGCCAGAGGCGAGCAGATGCTTAATCCTTTATCTTCTGGTTGTACTCAAAATTTCCTCCTCCTTTAGTCCCAGATGTGCATTTAACTGCGCCAGAGCTGATGGGAGGCACTTCCACAAAAATTAGACTTTGCCCCTTATTAATTCTATGGAAAGAGACTTCCAGCTGTGGCTGGGAAAGGAAGCAAAAGTGAAAGAACAGTCCAATGGTGAGAACTTTCCTCCCCCAGATCTCTATGAAATTTGCCCCAAAAGATCCCAAGTTGGATTTCTCTGATGGTTGGAGGAGTAGAAGTGATATGTTAAAAAAAAAATGCATACAGGTGATTCAATGGAGCGCGCGCCCCCCTGCAATGTACAGGGAAATTTCTTTCCTGGAAGTCTGCTCCACTACTTGGTGAATATCTACATTTATTTGGACAAGTGTGTGTCTAATAAAACCCACCCGTCCTTTTAAGATGCTTGGTTAAGGGGGAGTTGGTGCGGCATGTACCGTCTTCTCTCCGCTCCCCATTTTTTGTGCAATAAGAGGCTTCATCCTGGCTTTCCCTTGAAGCAAAGCCAGAGCAGCCCTCCCTGCTTTTGATGCCATTGACCATCGCTAGAGCCCCAACAGGTAGCACCTGCCTCACCTGGGGGCAGGATAAAATGCGGACACAGCAGGTCATCCACGTCCTGTTATGAGTCTCCCCCCCTTTCCTTAAAGAAGCCCTGCACGTATCATCCACGCCCCCCTCTCTGCAGTGTAACACCTCCCCATCTGGGGTGGGTGTCGGGAGACTGCACCCTCCCCCTGCCAGCCCACCCCCACCCCCTTTTCACAGAGTGAGGAGGACAGAGGCGCGTGTGCGCGTAGGGCAGTCCGCCTGCCAGTAACGTCTGGGGGGTGGGCGAAGGCTCTTCGGAGTGGTGGTCCACCCCTTCCTCTCCTGCTTCCCGGGGAAGGTGGGGAGAAGAGAGGGGAATTCTGGCAGCAGAGCGGAGGGGAGACGGCTTTTGTCTCTCGCCAGTCTCCCAGCCACGGGGAGGAGGAGGAGGAGGAGGAGGGGGAGAAACTCCATCCTGCGGATGTCCACGGCAGCCCCTTCTCCCTCCTTGGCCCCCTTTCTCCCGTCCTAGGTACGCAAAGGCTTCCAGCAGCAGTCCAGGCGACAGGCTTGGGCAGTGCGGGCGGTGGGCTTGGAGCATCTTTCTGCGGCAGCGGCAGCAGCCAGCCAGCCAAGCCACCGAGATCGCATTTGACTCTTTGATTTATTTATTCCCTCTGCCCCCCCTCCCCTCTTCTTCCTTTTGCTTCTAGTTCTGGAAGACCAGCCGGAATCTCCACGAGGTCTCCTGGGGGGATTTTACAACCAAACTGGGATCTATGAGTGGGAAGGTGATCAAGCCCAAAGAAGAGAAAGATGCTTCGAAAGGTAAGACGTGTTTGCAAGCCCCCCCCCCCAACCCTCCTCCCTGCACAACATCCCTTTTGTCTCAACACCTCCCTCCCTCCAGAATCTCCTTTGTCTTTTCTCATCCTTTTCTCTTGCTGACCTTTGGGGGGGGGAGTGGGGGATAGTCTCGGCAATTAAAGCAGTCCTGATTATTATTAAAAAACAAACAAACCGCTTGCACACACCTTAGAAATATCTTGGCTAAAGGTGTCTTGTTTTGCCAGGTCTTCCCACTACCGTGAGATATAAACGGGAGGGGGGGCTTCTCCTACACTGCAGTGTCTCCCTAGCCCTGACTGTTTGGGATTCTTTCTTTTGTGTGTGTAGATAGCATGCGTGCATCGCTTGCTACCGTGCTCTGGCACAGACTTGGAGATTTCAAGGCACCAGGAGGTGTGGGAATAAATTCCACCATAAATCTCTCCATTGATTTGTTGGTAGTAATTGGAGCTGGGTTTGTAGATTGAGGAGGCTGGGGAGAAAGGAGACTGTGGCTTTTTTAAAAAAAATGGGGCGGGTGGCGGCAAGTGTGGGCAGTGGTGTTCACCGGGCGGGCGTCCCTTGGTCAAAGTAGAAAGTATTTCTTGTGTCTTCCCCTGCCTCTTCCACTGGCCAGACAGCTGAGCGAGTCCAGATTCCCAGAGGTTACAAGTGCTACAGAGGGAGGAGGGTCATCCTGGGAGCCCCCTCTTTTGGGGCACCCTACCTCTGGCAACAGCCTCTCCAAGAGGGTGCCCTGCTTGTCTGGTTTTTGAGTTTAATCGAGTGGCGCGTCTATTCAGGCTGAATCTCCCAGCCGCTTTGGTGAAACCATTGGAAAGGGCTGTCCCTAGTCTAAGGTGAATGTGGCTGGGCCCTGACTTCAGTTCTCACCTTGGGAGGAGTGCCCGGTCTGCAAAGAAAGGGGAAAGAGGTGCAGAAGTGGGAGGCAGCTTGCAAGGTGCACACCTAGAAGTTGCATGCGTAAGCAGAGGGGCCCTGAGATGCTGTGCATCTGTCGGCTTCCCTCCCAAGCTATTTCCAAGCAGTGGACTGGCTTCTAGATGTATAAACTGGGTAACAATTGCCATGGAGACGAAATGGGTGGGGGGAGGAGGAGGGCTTGGGTAGGGAAAATTGCTAGTGGATTACTTTCCGTATACTGATTTGTAACACCAAATATTAGGCAGAAGCTGCAGCTACACCGTGCTCAGCTCAGCCTTGGGAGGGAGCAGGCATAATGGGGGTGGGATGATGGGTACCACTGGGAGTAAAGGATGCTTCCCAAATGCCCCTCCTGTTTCCTTCACAAGGCTGGCGTAAGGCTTCCCTTTCACAGTCACATTACTAAATTTAGTATACACACATTTTGTGCAACAGACGCCAAGCCCTGCCTAGTCGCTGCAGAGCGAAAATCAAGAAAGCAAGTTGTGTTTCCATTTTTAATGGTGAAAATAAAACCTCCTAAGCCTGTAAGGGTTTTTTGTGGGGGGCGGGCTTCCAGTTAGAGACAGGGAGCACAGTTCTGTAGCACTTGGCAAGCACAGGATCCTGCACCATGAGTGAGCTGGAACTGGCCGTTCAACCCCGTCAGGGCCTTACATTTCCATTCTGAATCCACAACAGTTAAGCCCAAATCCTTGGGGGTTTTATTTAAGCTGCTCTTTTCCTCTTGGCTTGGGCTGGAGTCCGTGGTGGGAGAGGAGCCCGACCTCCCCAGCACCTCATTTAACCCAGCTGTAGATAAGACAAGATGCTGCAGAGAATGTTTTTCTTAAGTTACAATCAGGATTCTGTCTCATTTTAAATAGAAACCAATGCAGCAATTAGGTGTTTTTTAATGCAGACATCGACCTCTGTGTTGTACTTCAACAAGTGTGTGTATGGGGGGGGGAGAATGGTTTTTCGATTCATCCTCTCATGTGACATTTTTAAGAGGGAAACATTAACGTAGAAAAAAAAAGACATTCAAATGGCACAACCTGATTCATGGCTGTGATTCAGTACTGACACTTGTTCCCTGATATCACTTTCTTGCGGCAACTTCTTTGGTTCCTGAGATGTACTTCTCGGCTCATGTGAAAGCCATTGTTCATTTGCAGAGGTCTGTGTGTGTGTGTGTACTTTTCTGGCTCAGTTTTTATGTGTCACATTCATCTGGATTCTTTTTTTTATCTTGTATCCTTCTCAACAAATATCTTGAACTGATTTCCATGGGGTAAACCATTTTCCCTGTAGTTGTCTTGGATCAAATGCTTCTGTTTTTGCCCAACAACCATTACTCACCTGAATAATATTTCTTGCTTTTAATACAACATTTACTCCATTGAATATGTAGCTGCTGTTTATAGAAACCTGTATGAAAATAATCTGTCTAATGAGCTCTGTAGGTCGCCAGGAGCCTGCTAAGGACTATGTTTGGTTGCATTTTACATTTTGCATGAATTTTGGTTGCGGTGTAGCATCAGGGAGGTAGATTTTCTCTCATTTTGTACTGTCACAGTGGTAACTTCAGTGCAATCCTCTGCAGATTTACTCCAGTCTAAGATCATTGGGTTCAATAAACTTTAACTCTGCAGAGGATTTCACTGAAAATGCCCTTTCTTGCACGTATATCCCTCCCCCATCACTTGACTTAAACAAAACAAAACAAAAACCAGCCTTAACATGAGCTCATTAATAAAGCAAATCTTATAGTACTTTAAATGCAGGCTGCTCTGTGTGTCTTGGAGGGACACATCTTGTTTGATAGCACGTCATGTGATTCCAATATGGGTGTCATCCTGAAAGTTATTTTCAATCTTGAGGCTTTGGAGGGACTTTCAGAAGTTTCCCATTTGCAGTGACTGATCAGGTGCCCAGCTGGTTAGCTGCATTAATGCCGTTGCACCAGGGACTCCAGGACTGTTCACAGACATTCTTTGAATTTGAGATAAAAATCATAGCCCCAATAGCAAACTAACTGGCCTCCATGCTGATCATAAAAGCAGCACAATGGAGCTAACCACAAGCCAAAGGGAGATTTCTACAAACCTGAGACAAGCCACAGGCATGCAGAAGAACGTATTTCCTCCCAACCCCTCTTAATGGGGAGGAAGTACAAGGGTGGATAAAATGCAATTGCACAGCTGTGAAAATGAGGTGATGTGGAAGGAGCAAGAAACAGGTGTGCAAAGAAGTGGCACTCAGCAAATTGATAGGCCTGCCCCTTTCCTCCAGCATTCATTTTCCTCCAGCATAACGTATAGAAAACTATACATTATGTTTTCCCCCCCTGGCTCCTCACCTAGGTCTACATGATAAGAGGTTTGTTGTTGTTCAGTCGCACAGTCGAGTCCGACTCGTCGCGACCCCATGGACCAGCTCCCGCCAGGCCCTCCTGTCTTCCGCTGTCCTCTGAAGTTAGCTCAATTTCATGTTCGTTGCATCGATGACACTGCCTAACCATCTCATCCTTTGCCGTCCCTGTCTTCTTTGACCTTCAATCTTTCCCAGCACAAGAGGTACACTTGTGCATTCTCCACTGAGCACTCAGTTCCCAAGGGTGCACTGTGCATGAGGAGAGGGTGCTTAAGTCTTCACTCCTCTGCGCCATTTTTCTGAACTTAAAATGGCCCAGGGGGCTCTATTTGCCCTGTTGGTAGTGTTGCCAACTTACCTGCACAATGTTGGGCAATCTGCTGCCACTGCCTCCTCTTGGCCCCACCACTGCTCAAATGAGTGATGGGGGGGAGGGGAAGATGTCATTGATGCTCCAATGTCCCTTCTGCTAAAAACTACACTTGACATTACCAACACTCTAGGATTTCTCTGATCTGATTTTTTTTTAAACCACAGAGATCAGTGAAATCCTAGAGCACAGGTGATGTCACTTTCAGCTTTTGTCTAGAAGATATCTATACATATCAGTGGCATCTTTTTCTCTCCATGCCCTGTCCCCTTGGGGTCCCAGGTATACTCCTTACCTGTTGGTGGCTTGACATGCACCGATGGAGTACACAGAGGTTTCCCCATTGGGGCAGATGCCTCTCTCCCAAGCCTATTTCAGATTGGGAAAACGGGGGGGGGGGGTAGACTAAGCATGCTCTTCCTGTGTGCTGCAGTCCAGAGTTGAACTGGGCCTCATAAATGTCCTCACGTCACGGTGGACCTGATCCTGACTTCAGGTCTCTGTATTGTGTCATTAAGTTGAGACATGAGGCTGAGGTGGGTCCAGGCAGTTACATTTACCAGTAGGGTTGCCGGGCCTGAGTTGCAAAATACTTGGAGTCTTTGAAGGTGGATCCAGGAGATGGTGGGGTTGGGGAGGGGAGGGGCCTCAGCATGGTACAATGCCATAGAGTCCACCCTTCAAAGCAGCCATTTTCACCAGGGGAGCTGATCTCTGTCAGCTGGAGTTCAGTTGTAAAAGCAGGAGCTCTCCAGGCCCCACCTGGAGGCTGGCAACCTTATTTACCAGCCTTCCTGTGACATCCTTGCTGTGTGCTCTCCTTTGCCTGTTGTGCCAGAGTTCTGGCTCCACAAGGACAGGCAGCAGCCCCCCCAACTATGGCAAAACAAGGTTGGCTGTGGAAGGCAGAGCTCAATCTGCACTGGTTCACAGCTCCACGGGGTGGCAGACCCAGAGAACTGTGATGAAAGAAGGGGCACAGGAGCTACGCCTTCCTGCTACAAGCCAACACTTGTCTACTGTACACAATGCAGATTACTCGCAGGTGTAGGCCAAACTGGTCGTGGCCCTGAGGATGCTGCTGCCATTTTAAAGTCATTTTAAAGTGCCACAAGATTGGGCCAACAGTCTGGCATTCTTGTTCCCCCACCACACACATTTTCAAATGCCAGTACAGCTATGGGGGAGTGTTTGAACCCATTTCGGCATTTGGGGAGGAGGACTGGGCCTTCCTGGAATTCTAAAATCACTTTAAAATGGTGGCCAAGAGGATGCTGTCACTTTGAGTTTGGTCCTGAGTGTGGAGAGGACTACAGTTTGAAAAGGCATCGCTGGAGTGACAAAGCGGAAGGTGCCAAATGCAGGTGGCACCCGCGTCACTTCAGTGAGTAGCAAAGGGAGGCTTGGTGGGAGGATGAGGCACTTTCCCCCTCCCCCCTACTAGTTAGAGCATGAAAACCAACACTAGAACTGGAGCTAAGAGGTCTTCATGCTCTGAGTCTGGTGCAGAACCCACCACTTCAGGCATTCCTAAGCCAATGTTATGTATTATTCATAGAACCCTTTGCACCACTGGACTCTTGTATGCCGGACAAGTAGCAGCTGTACTTCTGCACCAATTCCAATTGAAGAGACACAAGGTGAATCTGTGTCTCTAGATGTGTGATGGCCCGTTTAGTCATCATGGATTGTCCTTAGTGATGGGTGGACTGCCCCTGGCTCCACTTGGAATGGGCTCGGGTCAGGCCTGATTATTAGCTCATTTTAAGCTCAGGCCCATCCTGAGCTCCAGGTCCTCTCTAAATGATGGTACTAGGAATGCAACAAAGCCTGCAGGTCTTCCTTCCCAGCTCCTTGTGAGTACCCCCTTTCCCGCTGCAGTTTACCTGTCATTGTCTGCAACGAGAAGGCCTGCTAGGGTTGCCAGCTCTGGGTTGGGGGGCAGAGCCTGGGGAGGGTGGAATCTGGGGAGGGAAGAGACCTCAGCATGATCCAATACCATAGAGTCCATCCTTGAAAGTGGCCATTTTCTCCTTCTGTAGTCTGGAGATCAGTTGCAAAAGCGGGAGATCTCCAGGTTCCACCTGGAGGTTGGTAAACCTGAAGCTTGCTGGTGTGGCCCATAGGCAGCAATAGCATTTTGTTTCTCAAGACCCCTGGGACAGGTTGCAGCAGCAGCCTTTCTTTTTGCAGATGATGGCAAGCTTCAGTTGAGAAGCAATGAGCACTTCTGGAGTGCGGGGGCTAAACTAATTATGAGCTGAACCTTCCATTCATAATTAGCTGGGGAGTTCCAAGGTGTGCACTTTCAGTTGCCTAATTCCAAACACTGGCTTCATTGTTACATTGCAGTCATCAAGTGATGACTATGCTTCTCATGCCTAACCTTTCATGTCTCGTCCTTGCTTGTCCTCTCTGAAAAAGGGAATCACCTGGCACCATTATTTTGAAGACCAACACAATAATATCAATAGCTGCATCCCCCTCCCCCTTTGTCATTAAGTCGCAGTCGTATGGTGACCCCACAGGGGTTTTCAAGGCAAGAGGCTTTCAGAGGTGGTTTGTCATTGCCTGCTTCTGCCTAGCAACTCAGGTATTCTGTGGTAGTCTCCCATCCAAATACTAACCAGTGCCAGCCCTGCTTAATTCCCAAGATCTGGGTAGCTGGAGGATTATTATTTTTTTAATTTATTTATTTATTTGGATTTATATCCCGCGCTCCCCGCAAGCGGGCTCAGGGCAGGTTCCAGCAGTGTAAAATGCAATGCAGTTAAAATCAGATTAAAACAACAGTATAAAATAACATAACTCCTAGGTACCATGTCAACTCAACAGAAACCATGTCAACAGTAGTGGAAACCAGGTATCTCAGTGGGTAAGTTGGCATTAAGATTTTAAGGATCCAGGCCACTGATGGGGTCGGCCACTGATGGGGTCGGCCACAGAGAGGGGGCGCCCGCTGCCTCAACCAAAACCCCAATGGAAGAGCTCCATCTTACAGGCCCCGCGGAATTGTAGTAGATCCCGCAGGGCCCTGATCTCACATGGAAGCTCATTCCACCAGATAGGAGCCAGGGCCAAAAAGGTCCTGGCCCTGGTTGAGGCAAGATTAGTTGACCTTAATGCTCTATGGGGCTCATATTGGGAGAGGTGGTCTCAGAGGTATGCTGGCCCCTGGCCGTAGAGCACTTAGTTACTCTATGTACTGTGTGGGAAGGGTTTCACGTGCTCTTCACTATTAAGAGATCTAGTGGACAAATTCCTCTAGAGCTTCGCTCTATTCACACAACCTGGAACCTTTTTTCTAGATGACTAAGGCAATTTTAGGGCAGTGAAGGATCATTAAAACTGAAACAGCTATGGAATTGTTTCCATGTTCCTTGTTCACCCAGATTTCTGATCAGCTTACCGCAGGGTGAGTCATAGGGTTGCCAGCCTCCAGGTGGGGCCTGGGGATCTCCCGCTTTTACAACTGATCTCCAGCTGACAGAGATCAGCTCTCCCAGAGAAAATAACTGCTTTAAAGGGTGGACTCTATGGCATTGTACCATGCTGAGGCCCCTCCCCTCCCCAAACCCCACCCTCTCCTGAATCCACCCCCAAAGTCTCCAGGTATTTTCCAACGTACACCTGGCAACCCTAGTGAGCCAAGAATGGATCCGTGTTTCAGTGCAGTGTGCTGTTGTAAGTCGTGGGTTTCATATACTATAGCAAGCTCCGCCACTTCAGAAAGACTTTTCTCTACCCACAGTTTTGAACAGCTGCTGCTAGTTGGAGTAGATGATACTGGGCCAGATAGACTAGTGATTTAACCTGCTGTAAGGCAGTTTCCCATATTTGTATAGTTCATACTTGGAACAAGATGTCTCAGAAGCCAGATGTTGCTGGCCCACTTTTACTGTGCTTCTTCTTTCAGAGGTTCTTAAGTTCTGAGGGTCTTGTGCTGGCTGTGTGAACTTATCCAGGCTGGGCCGTGTCTGGAAATCATTCTGTGTGACAGTCAAAAATCCCATTGGGCTTGCCTAAGCCTCAGGAAGGGCGAAGCAGTTCTTTGGCTCTGAAGCGTAAGGACTGATCTCTACCTGCTATTTATCGTGGCTTTCTTTCCCTCCCCTCCACTGTGCACCTGTTAAACCAATACCAGGGCAATCCATACATGAACAGAATTCTTGCGACTTCTGTGTGGCGGAAACTTTTTGCGTCTTCCACAGACCACTTAGGATCATCTCATGTCTTCTTGCTGCCTTATTGGTCCCAAGATAATCAGCATTTGTACAACATCATTATAGAGCCTCATTTGGTAAAGCAAAGAGACAAGACTCCCCCCCCCCATCATGCATGGCTAAAGAGATCCAGCAGTGCATGTGCTTCAGCGCAAGGAACTTCAGAGAAAAAGGCTGATACTTCCAAGAGCATTGCAGCCGGGGCTGTGTTCTTTGAACTTCAGACATCACAGGCAGGCTTAGAGCATGGTGATAAGCCCACATTATCAATTTATGGGATGGCTGTACCCGTCAAAAGGGCAGAGTATCAAGTTTCCATTTCAATTAGGACTCCCCCTCCAACCCTGTAAAGCTGTTGCACATTTTCCCGGGGCAATGGAGCAGTTTTTAACATGTGAAGTGAGGTCCCTTGACTGATTTGCGAAGAACACTGTGGCTGAAATTCCCACGGTGTCTGTGTTTAATCCCCCAACTCCAAACTGGGCTCTGTGAAAGAATCCCAATTGAAAGGTGGCTGGAAGAGGATTGGGGAGGAGAACTGGTGGATGAAGGGAAACGGCACGCCTTCCTTCTGCCCATCAGTTTTCTCCCAACTGTCCCCTGCCTCTGCATCTTGTGCTGCTCAAATTTGGGAGCCTGTATTGGCCACGGCAACATGTCATTTTGCTCATGTTTTCAGAGTTTACCTGGTTCTAAGAGTCACATCATGCCAGAGAGCAGGTCCCATGCATTTCCTGCTGTAATGTTGGCTCCAGGCCTTGCTGTGCTCCCTTGGTCTAAGCAAACCTGTAGCTCAGGGCAGTGGCTAGGCTTCCCAGCCCAGCCTGCTTGTTGCTCCTGCCACCTGTAGAAAACCTTAGAAGCTGGTCCTTGCCAGCCCTTGAATGGGCCAGTTCTGCACTCATGTGGAATTGCAGAATAGATTTGTGGATCTGGCCTTTGGTGCATGAGGACTATATAGTTCTCTTAGGGATGTGGGAACTGGGGATCCCCCGGAACTACAGCTCACCTCCAGGCTACAGAGATCAGTTCCCTGGAGAAAGGCTTTGAAAGGTGAGCCCCATGGCATTGTACCCCACCGAGGTCCCTGTCCGCCCCAGGCTCCCATCTCCAAATCTCCAGGAGTTTCCCAACCTGGATCTGGCAACCCTCCCCTCCTCCTCCACCACTGGTGGCTGGGGGGACCTGGCAACCCTAAGTTCTCTCTTGCCCCTCTTCCTAAACTAACACCGTGAATGCCTGCTTGACAATGAGCAGACTTTTGAGGGGCTGCATTTCCTGTGGTGTACTTATAGTTCATGAAATGCAGGAACCTAGGGAAGGTAGGGTTGCCAGCCCAAGGCATTTGTACAACAATTTAACCTGGATTCTGAGGGGGGGCAGGGTTTGGGGCATAATGCCATAGAATCCACCTTCCAAGGTGGTCATTTTCTCCAGGTGAAATTGTTTCTGTCACCTGGGGATCAGTTGTAATAGTGGGAGATCTTCAGCTACCACCTGGAAGTTGGCAAACCTAAGGGAAGGGAATGCTAACAGAGAATAACGTAGATCTTAGTTTGCAGAGTACTTCTTGTTTCCCAGAGCATCAGTTGTAATTATAATGTACGGACTCTCAATCACTAAGGTTTTTACAGTGGGTTATGTAACAAGTCGTGTGTTTCTGTTCACAGAAAGTGAATGTCTGGCATCAGACACCCCCTCCCCCCAAAAAAACCTCAGTAATTCTTACTTTGAGTATCCGCAGAACAAATTATCCAAGGGCCCTTACTCAGTGGCAGAACATTTGTTTTGCACACAGAGGGCCTCAACTGCTGTCCTTGGCATCTCCAGTAAAAAGACCTGTTCCATTCCATTCTCTTCCTGTTCTGCTGAGGGGTCGTTTCGTAGAAAAAGAGCTAAGGGAACTCATTAGGATAACTCATTAGCATATGCCACACCCCCTGACATCACCGGATGTGTGTCATAAGGCCACACACCCCACCCCCAACGGTCCCGGCCGCCGCCCTTGCAGCTTCACTGCCGAGCCCCATGAGGGGCCCGGCGGTGGACCTGCAAGGCCGGCGGGAGTGCAAGGAAGCCCCACGAAGGCCCTCCCTGGCCCCAGGCAGGCAGGGGTGGGGAGAGGCAGGGAGGAAGCAACTTACCCTCCCTCTTCTCCTGCCTCCTCCTGGCTGAATGAGGGCCAGAAGCGGGGCGGCCGGAAGCAGGGGGCGGGGCTTCGTCATGTGCCCCGCCCCCATACCTCACCCGGGGGAACTGCGATCCCTCGCGATCCCCCCCGAAATGACCTCTGGCTGAGTCTGAAAGCACAGGGTCTGCAACAGTGTTCCAAGATTGGGCCAAGCTGGAGCTGATCCTAGGCAGAAGTGCCTTGTTGCTAGGAGTGATCCAGGACTAAGTACTAATTCAAGAGCTGTTGAACCAACAAAGCTTATAACCCCACCCCTTCCTGTAAGTCAAAGTTGGGTCCCCCAGTCCTTCCTGGACTCAAGGAGTAGCATCTACCTCCTGTGTGTGAGAAGGCTGTCATATATGCACTCCTCTGCCTGGCTGAAGATTCAGCCCTGGCTCTCTGCTAGGTAAAGGTAAAGGTTCCCTTGCTCGAAAGCCAGTCGAATCCGACTCTAGGGTTGCGGGGCTCATCTCCGTTTCAAAGCCGAAGACCCAGCGCTGTCCGAAGATGTTTCCGTGGTCATGTGGCCGGCATGACTAAACGCCAAGGCGCACGGAACGCTGTTACCATTTCTGATATTGGAGAGTATTGTGGGCCTGGTGATAGAAGGGACCACTCAGGGGCTTCTGATCTACCTGCGTATCTGGCTGTTGGGCAAGAACCAGTTGTGACAGATCTTCTCCTGCAGATCGAGGTGGGGGGAGTGTCAAGGAGCCTGAGACATAATGGGGAGCCTAGGGGATGTGTACTCTTCCTCTTCTTAGGACTCTGACAGACTGGGGCAGACCTTTAAAAGATCTCAGGTGACAGATGTTGAGAAGGACCTCTCTGTGCATGAGACCCTGGAGAACTGCTGGCAATTATATGTCCGTATGCTAAATAACACCAATATCCAACTCGACTTGAATTTAGCAAACATTTGGTCAGCCTTTGCAAAAAAAACCCTCAGCTTTTTCAAAAATGATAACTTGAGTTAACCTCACAGTTAATGTCATATGAGAACCTGCCTTAGTTGGCTTGGGGGGGGGGGTCAGCATCGCTGGCAGGTAGCTCACTTAGAAATGTCCAGCAGCAGTTCCCCTTATTTATACATGACCATGCTGTATTGTTAGTAGCACTCTGGCTTATAAACCAAGCACATTCTAAATGTTTTATACTTTCCCCAAAATAAATAGTAACTTTAAAATACTGTTCCCCTAAATTTAATATGAATGGGTTATGCACCTGATCTACAGTCCCACCTACTCTTCTTCCTCCCTGTCCCATTATATAAAAAGAAATTGAAGCAAGGAGGCAACCATTGACCCTCCTCATAAATAATATGCTATTGGTACGTGAACAACATACAAGGAGTGCCTTTTGTACCAACTGGTTATCCGTAAACAGCAAGCCATGCCTCTACTCTGATTGGCTAATTCAACATAAATCTTCTCAACAATGCAGTGTTGTCTGCTCCAAAACATCCCATTCAGAGAGGATTGCCTGTATTAAATGTCCAGGAGGGAAGCAATGCCTTTAGCAGGCAACTAATCAATTAATGGCTGTGATAAATTAAATGCTTCTAGCTTTAAAGAAGAAGTACAGTTGACATCTCATGGATGTTCAATGGGAAAGCCTTCGATTGGTAACGGATCCAGGACATGTGGAATGCTGATTGCAAAATAATTGATGAGAGGGGCTGCAGAGGACCTGTCATTTGATGAATTATTTTGACTTGAATTTCAAGGGACAAAACCGAGGAAGTACATGAATTAAAATCTACATAGGTCAAGTGGCGTCTCAGGCATGTATATATGTCTGTATAGCTATCAGTTAGAATTGGATTTTATAACAGCTTTGCTTCAAATCACTACAAGCTGCAAGATTTCCCCACATCTACTTCCATTTGTCTAAGGAACTATCTCCAGGATCTCATTCTCATGTAACTGCCTGATGAGTTTATCTGGATTTTTTTTTTTTAAAAAAAAATGCTTGTATATTACATTATGCCTTGATTTCTGTGATGAAGGAACACGAGTATACATGTAATTAAATAATTATCCTTTGATTATTCCAGAGTTCAATATAAATTTGGAAAATTATTTGAAAAAGTAGCAAGTATACATGTGGATCTTATCGCCTCCTCTGCTCAATCTTGCTCAGTTCTACTCCTCACTCCAGGCCTTTTCAAGTGAAGCTTAGTGTAGCTTACTCTCCCCCCCCTTTTTATTATATTAACCCAAACCCAAAAAAATCCATTGATTTAGGCATATTCATACTAAAAGTGTTAAACCAAGTGTATGTCATGCAAAACTATATAGAACTGTATAATAAACAGTTCTCAAACAGGAGCTGTTTTATTAACCAGAAAAGAAAAGAAGCCTTGTAGATAGTGAAAAGGTTAACCTCCTCTCTCTTTCACAAGCATAAAATGTGGTTTTGGGGAGGAGTGAGCTAATCTCACCTGATTTCCTTCCTTACCACATTACCACATCCCTCATCTTTCATGCCTTTTGTCTATGCTGGTCTCAGGATCCCCCCTCCTCCTATTTCAACCAACTGAAAATCTGGCCAGATCAAACCCAGTGTATTGCTGCGAACCATAAATAAAAGGAAAAGGAGGGGAGAGGGAAAAGAACATAAAGAAAAGGCTTAGCTTCTTCAGTTTCATTGCTTGTGATGGTGAACACAGGAACAAGAATACTGAAAAGATCTCTCTTGTTTGTCTGAGGTTGCCAGCCTCAAGGTGGGGCCTGGAGATCTCCCACTTTTACAACTGATCTCCAGCTGACAGAGATCAGCTCCCCTGGATAAAATGGCTGCCTTGAATTGTGGACTTTATGACACTGTACCATGCTGAGGCCTCTCCCCTCCCCAAACCCTCCCCAAACCTCTCCTGGATCCACACCCAAAGTCTCCAGGCATTTTCCAACCCAGACCTGGCAACCCTATTTGCATGTTGGAACAATGCATTCAGGGAAATGTACAACCTCATGTTTTCTTTTTGATGTTGTAAAGTTGCTGTTTATTTGTGTAATTTTAAAAAAGCCATAAGCTACACCAGTTCAATATTTGCCTGTTCATGGGGTATGGAACCAGAGGTAAAAACATAATGACCAGATATGCATGGCTCAATGGAGTGCAGTTTTTTTTTAAGTTGCAGATTTGAAGTCTGAGGACTGAGACCTTTTATTGATCTGGGTGTATAGTTCTGTCAAAGCAGGTTGAAAAACATCAGAGCAGTCTCACCTGTGCCTCTGTCAGAGGGTTTTTATTTAAGTCATTGGTTCTGTATCCTGTGGGAAAGATGAAGACTAGTAGACTTCATCAGTGGCAACAATTTGGCATGAATAAAGACTGAGTCCAATGGCACCTTTAAGACCAACAACTTTTTATTCAAAGTGTAAGCTTTCCTGTGCAAAGCACACTTCTAAGTTCAGACCAACTGGTTTGCACATGAAAGCTTACACTTTGAATAAGACTTTGTTGGTCTTAAAGGTACCACTGGACTCAAACTTTGTTCTGCTTCTTCAGACCAACATGGCTACCCACCTAGACAATTTGACATCTAAACTAACTCTTGGGCCATGATCGATAGCTGCCAATGTTGGATTAGACTTGGCTAGGAAGAACAGTTGTCTAGCTTGGTACTGTATTGGCACTCATTTCATATTAAACATTGGAAGTGATAACAGATGTTCACCGCCATGACTGAAATTCAGATCCATCCCAAATTCCCTTTGAAGTTGGTGGGAGTTCTGGGTTGGTGGGAGTTCAGGGTTTTATCTCTCTAGGCTTTGCTTTGAATGAGTGGCATATTGTTAACATCCGGGTGCTTGTGATATTTTTTGAAATGCCCGTGTTATGATTCTTTATCTGTAATTGCTTGTAAGGCTCCAAATATAAAATAACTTGTAGTGTCTTAGGAAGAAGCTATGTTTACCCCTTTGTTGTTATCATTTTTGACACACCCACTTAGAGACATTGCTGCCAATTTTTTAATTTGCAAATCTTAGGTATTTTTGAGACTGGGGAAACAATCAATACATAATGTAATTTTAAAGAAAATGAACTGGATGCCTGGATGGGGCACGGGGAGCAGCCGAGGATGGACCCAAGGGCAGAAGCTGCCAAGAGTGTGGCCAACAGCAAAATCTTTCTTTTGCTCCTGTGGGCAGAGCTGGTGGAGGTGGAAGCCTAAGCTTCTGTTTATATTAAGGTGTGGCATGAAGGAACTGTGTGTGGATTGGGACATGTGAGACAACTCCCTTCCACAGTTTCTATTCACAAACTGAAGCAGCCTTATACTGAATAAGGCCATCGGTCCATATGGCCCAGTATAATTGTCGCAGCTTTCTAGGCTTCCAGGCAGACATCCTGTTTTGCCAGCCGCACTGCCACAATCCTACTGAATGCAGGAGGCTGCCTTATACTGAGTCCAACCATTGATCTATCAAGACCAATATTGTCTACTTCAACAGGCAGGGTTGTCAACCTCCAGGTGGGGCCTGGAGTTCTCCCAGAATCACAACTGATCTCCAGACTACAGACCAGGGCTGTTTTGGGGCAGGAACGCACAGGAACGGAGTTCCGGCTGGCTCCCAAGTTGGCCACGCCCAGCAGGAACTCATTAGCATAATAGGCCACACCCAACAGCAGAAACTCATTAGGATTGGCTACATTAGGGGTGTGTGGCCTAACATGCAAAGGAGTTCCTGCTACAAAAAGAGGCCCTGGGTTTTGACAACAAACAAGGTAAACAGAATAAGAAGGGAAAGGTGGGTGTGGCTGGATAACCACACTTCTGGTAACATGGGGGTGCGGCGGCCTAATGTGCTAATGAGCTGTGCTGTCAGGGGTGTGGCCAAATATGCTAATGAGTTCCTGCTGTTGGGTGTGGCCTATTATGCTAATGAGTTCCTGCTGGGCTTTTTCTACAAAAAGAGCCCTGCAGAGATCAGTTCCCCTGGGGTGAAAAATGAGAGCTTTGGAGGGCAAACTTTATAGTATACTGTAGATCCTAGGTGATATCCCTCTCCAAATTCTCTCATCCATGGGCAGCCCCTACCCCCAAATCTCCAGGAATTTTCCAGGCCAGAGTTGGCAACCCTGCCAACAAGCAATGATTCTCCAGGGTCTTAGCAAGAGGTCTTTTGCATTAACCACTACCTGGTCATTTTAATTGGGGATACTGGGATTGAACTTGCATACAAAACTGCTTGAAGCCCTTCTATATAATTGAAATGTATTGAAGCTGCCTTAACTGGAGACACTGAGGACTAATCCCAAAATCCCCATGCTCCGCCACAGACCACTGATACTTCTGACATCACATCACTGAGAGCCAGTTTGATGTAGTGGTTAAGTGCGCAGACTCTAATTTGGGAGAACCAGGTTTGAATCCGCACTCCTCCACTTGCAGCTGCTGGATGACCTTGGGCAAGCCATAGTTCTGTCAGAGCTGTTCTTGAAAAGAACAGTTTCTGCCAGAGCTCTCTCAGCCCCACCTACCTCACAGGGTGTCTGTCATGGGGAGGGGAAGGGGAAGGAGTTTGTAAGCTGCTCTGAGATTTCAAGTGAAGGATGGGGTATAAATCCAATTTCCTCCTCCTCTTCCTCCTCCTCCTTCTAGAGCAAGCACATGAATGCCTTATGATGTCTCTTGTGCTTAGTGTTGCCAACCTTCAGTTGGTGGCTGGACATCTCCTGGGGTTACAGCTGATTGCCAAGTGACAGAGATCAGTTGACCTGGAGAAGATGGCCACTGTGGTAGGTGAACTCTATGACGTTATGACCTTTTGAAGTCCCTCCCCTCCCCAAACCCCACCCTCCTCAGGCTCCACCCTCAAAATCTTCTGGTATTTCCCAACCTGGAGCTGGCAACCCATCCTGGATGACCATTCCAAAGGACTATGCCCACCACTGAAAAGGTCTGTTATCTTATTGTGGCTGTGTGGATGGTTCTAAGAGAGGGTACCTTAAGGAAGAAACTGTCAGTAAGTATGAGGGCTCTAAGCCATGAAGAGCTTTAGGGGTAATAACCAGCACTTTGACTTGGGCCTGGAATCTAACAAGTCGTCAGAGCAGTTGATGCAGCACGGGAGTTATGTGTTCTGAGTAGCTAACCCCAGAGAAGAGTATGGCTGCTGCATTTGGTACTGACTGGAGCTTCTGAGATGTCTTCAAAGGCAGCTCCAAGTACATCATGTTATAGTAGTCTAGTCTGGAAGATACAGGAGCATCGATCAGTGTAACCAGGTTGGTAGGATGTACGTACGAGGTCAGCTTGTGAGATGTAATTGAAAGAAGGAGTTTCTAGGGACAGCACTGACCTTTTTATCTATTAGCTGGGTCCAGGAACACCCCCAGCTCTTCACTTAACCTTTGCAGAAAATATTCTGGAACCAAACAAGAAAGTACCCAAATAAAGCTATGCTGTATATGTGTATATGTATATGGGTTGCCAACTCTGTTTTGGGAGTGGATCTGCATATTTGGGAGTGGATCTTGGGGAGGGCAGGATCTGGGGGCAAGAGGGACCTTAGTGGGATATAATGCTATGAAGGCCACTCTCCGAAACAGCCATTTTTTTCCTGGGGGGACTGACCTCTGTCTTCTGTAGGTTGGTAGTAACTCTGGAAGATCTCCAGGTCCCACCCTGATGACTCTACTTAGGAGGGAACCCCCAGGAATACTGGGTATTGCATTGTCCATGTTGAGACTACAAAATTTAAAATGAGCAAAAACAAGAGTGAGGAGTAGGGGTCCTCCCCATCCTAGGCATGTAGCTAATATTAGCAGTTGCAAAGGTTAAGGAAAATCATTGCTGGTCCCATTCCTGGAAACAGGTTCTGCATTCAACAGAATCAATCAAGGGATGGAACTTCTACTGGACTATATCAGTTCAGCCAGTAAGGGAAGAGAGTTGCATGTTTAAGTCCCCCCCCCCCCACAAACACACATGGAGCTCATATTCTTGCAAGGAGAAAAACAGTGTGTCAGGTGCCCTTTTTTCCTACTTGGGGAGATTAGTTTAATGATGGAGCAATCCTATATGCAAACTCCCTGCCCCCTCTACACTCACTCACACCTGCAGCCTGAAGTGATGCAGTCCAAGTCTTTCTTTTTGAAACAGTTTAATTACTAGAATTGTGTTATTTTCTCTCCCCACCCCACCACCCCACCACCAAATTCTGACATTTGATGATTCAGCTGGGGCATAATACAGCATTCTACATCTTTGCATAAGCTGCCCTTGAGCTGTCAGCCAATCCAAATGAAACTGAAGAAAGAGATGCCCACAGGGGCATTCCACTTGGGTGGGTGGGATTTGACATATTTCATAGCAAAGATGCCATCCTTTCAGACTATTAACTCATTGTAAGTTAAAGCAAGGGGAATCAGTCTCTTGATTCCATCTGATTTTTCTAAAGCTGGCTTTCTGAAATCCTTGACCAGTCCTTCTAGGGGATGAGCAAAAGCCTCATTGTGATTCCGGGCTGTGTGTGTTGGGCAGCAGCGGTGGGGGTGGGGCTGCCTCTCCATGCAGGGCCTCAAGCGGTGTTTCTTTAGGTGTAATACCAATTTGTATGGCTCCCCTCCAGTGTTCCCTCTAAGTTGAGTTAGTGTGAGATAGCTTTTTTTTAGCCTTCAGCTCACGCATTTTTGCCTTCGCTCAGGAAGGATGGCTCCAGAGCAAACTAATTTATACAGTAGCCAAATTGTTTGCTCACAACTTTAATGCCGGTAGCTCACAAAGTAGAATTTTTGCTCACAAGACTCCACAGCTTAGAGGGAGCATTCCATCCCTGGAACCTAATTCTCTGTGATGTCGTCAAGCCACCCTGTTGGACTACGGGGACTGCAGTAGGCTTGCCAACTCCGTCTTGGGGAAATTCCCCGAGATTTGGGTATGGTGCCTGGGGGAGGAGAGGGAACTCAGTGGGGAGGTCATGTCATGTAGTCCACCCTCCAAAGATGCCACTTCTTCAAGGGAACTGAGCTCTGTAATCTGAAGGTCAATTGTAGAGAACTCTGGACCCCATCTAGAGGTTGGTAACCATAGACTGCAGCCTCCGTCATCACCCTGCTTGGACCTTGCCTCTGTGCCCACCATGCCCACCCTTACCCCAGTCCCTGAAAGCTGGGCCACCCCATGTCAGCCTGAAGGATCGATTTTGCCTTCGGGGAAAACATGACTCCAAAGCTAAATCTGTATCCATCCTCTAGTGAATGCAGCTATTAAGAATGGGAATAAAACTTTCTGCATGTGCAGCTCCATCTCTTCATCTATACTTCTTCTTCCTGGGTTCTGTTTCCTACAGATTGTAGGGGCCCAAAATGAGAAAGGGTGGCTTTCTTGAGGCCATCTATTAACCCCATGGCTGGGAGGAGATTCGAACTGAGGCTCTCCTTGCTCCTTTACATAACATTATCTCCTGCTGGGAATGGTCCACAGTGGTGGGGGGTGTTTGCAAACATCACAAGTTAACAATAATACAGTGACGGTAGTGATGAACATCCTAATCAGCCATGATTGGTATTTTGTCTTCTTTTTTTTTAATCCTGCTCTTCTTCCAAGGAGTTGTGGGTTGTGTACATGGTTTCTCCCTTCACCATTTTATCCCCACAGAAACATGGAGAAAGCCACTAGCCCAAGATCATCTGGTGAACATACAGGGATGGTGGGACTTTGAATGCGATCTTGCAGTTCCTACTGCACTGATGTCTTCCAAGAGAGCCAGTTCTGCATAACAATTGTTGCTGCTGAATGAGGGAGATGCACTGAGGGAGACTACGATAAATAAGCATTTGCATTGTGACTTGATGACTAGGTGGAATTTCCCCCATTGGCTAGGAAATTTTCCCAGGGACACACATCCCATCTGCTAATATGTTCCAGTGCAGTTGGTTGCCTGGTCTTGTAAAAGGAATTTGCTCTCTCAGAATGTCATTTTTTCTAAAACATTCTCTTATTGCCTCTCCATAAATCTAATCCTGGCAGCTCTTGCTTATAGTCAATTTACAGAGCTGAACAAGGCCAACTTTGAACCAACAAACTATCATACCTGGAATGGTCTTCAATAGCATATCGCCTGATGTTCCCGTCAAGGATCATTTTGGAATATCAAGCATTTAAGGAAATTTGATGCAAATGTGTGTGAAGTCCATCTTCTGGGGCAAAATGCTTAATCCCAGAAGATGTTGCTTGCTGATCTAGTGATTTTGGTTTACTATAAGTGGCTTTTGGTGGAAAGTATTTGGTTAAACCTTTTCCTGTGGCCTGATGCTACATACATTGTCTCAGAAGTGAGCCCCAGTTAGCTCTGTGGGCCTTCCTTTGTGTATAGATTTTTAGTCTTGGAATATTTCTCTCTACCTTAACATTTTAAAAAAGAAGTTCCTTTCTCTTCATGACCCAGTTTGCTTACCCGAAGGGGAGTGTATTAAGACCAAAGAGTCAAAATCAGTGGGGATTTACTGCTCTACACTGGTCATGAGGTGACCATTGCTATATGCAGGGTATCCAGTGCCAGGCAAAGGGGGCAGAGCCCAGAGATAAAGGAACACAGCAGCTCCCATTAATTACATGATGACTTTCGTCTGCAAATGGGGGGGGGGAGGTTAGTTGTATACCAGACATTTGTGTCACTCCAGGTTTTTTCTTAGCTCCATCTTTAAGGTAACATTGCTGCTTTGATCTTTCAGGTTGGGGCAGGGCCATGTCTCAGTGGTAGAGCATCTGCTTTGTGTGTGTATGCATGCTCATAAAAGGTAATGGAAGAAAAGCAACATTTCAATAATATTTTTTGCTGAGCCATTTAATGTTGTTTCAGGATTTTGGGAATTGCTCAGTTAACTAACCGCTGTGGCTCAGTGACAGAGCACATAGTTTGCTTTCAGGACATCCTGAGTTTAGTGTCCACTTGGAGGCTCACCGTTGGGGGAGATCTTCTCTGCCTGGATACCCTGGAGAACTGCTGCCAGTCAAAGAGACAAGTTTAAACTAGCATTATATGCAGGGGTTGTTTCGTAGAAAAAGAGCTAGGGGAACTCATTAGCATAACTCATTAGCATATGCCACACCCCCTGACATCACCGGAAGTGTGTCATAAGGCTACACCCCCTGACATCACCGGAAGTGTGTCATAAGGCCACACACCCCGCCCCCAACGGTCCCGGCCGCTGGCGCCGGCCTTGCAGCTCCACTGCCGAGCCCCATGAGGGGCCCGGTGATGGACCTGCAAGGCTGGCGGGAGTGCAAGGAAGCCCCGCGAAGGCCCTCCCTGGCCCCAGGCAGGGGTGGGGAGAGGCAGGGAGGAACCAACTTACCCTCCCTCTTCTCCTGCCTCCTCCTGGCTGAATGAGGGCCGGAAGCGGGGTGGCCGGAAGCAGGGGGCGGGGCTTCGTCATGTGCCCTGCCCCCTCGTACCTCACCCAGGGGAACTGCGATCCCCCGCGATCCCCCCCGAAATGACCTCTGGTTATATGGCAGCATCATAAATAAACTGCAAGTGTGCCAAAAGGACATCAAAAAATTGCCTTTGACATATGCATAGCCTAGAATTAGGTTGGGAGTACTAGGTACGACAGTGGGTGTAGCAGAGCCAGGAGATCCGAAGATTGTCTGGCAGCCTGGAACTTTAGCTCTCCCCCCCTACCCCTGGCGAGCTAGGTTTATTCTTTGGGCTGAGAGAACTGTGATTGACCCAAGGTCACCCAGCTGGCTTCAAGTGGAGGTGTGGGGAATCGAACCTGGTTCTCCAGACTAGAGTCAGCTGCTCTTAACCACTACACTAAACTGGCGCTCTCTTGAATGTGGTTTCAAACAGGGATTGTTGCTTGGGGTGTGGACTCCTCTAATGTTTGCCTTTGGTCAAACTGTTACGGCAAGTTTTTGTATGATTTCAAAAACCTGCCAGATCTGTTTGACTAGATACTGCAGTAGGGCAAAAGAAACGTATGTGCATGGAACAGGAGGCGTTGCTTCCCTGGAACCACTGTCAATTCTCTTAAACCCCTTTGTCCATCTCTGGCCTCAGCATAGTTTCTGATGACCTTTACCCATTGCTTTATGTAAACTGGAAGCTGGCATCATTAACTGTACTGTTAATTAAGGACTTCAAGCAATAAGCTTATTAAAACCACTCCACAATGTGTTTGGTGCTCTCACATCATATGCTAATTGGATTTCTTAGCCCTTTCTCATGTGCTGTATTTTTTGATGGACAGGGAGGGGGCGAGAGAGAATATTTTCTGATATAAAGCAATCCCCAAGAGCAATCCATTAATCTGTGAGTCATATACCTTCAGTTCTTATATTATATTTACACAGAATCTCATGGTGCCATTTACGTAACTTTTTTGCAAGTAGAACCACTCACTTTTGCTTTTGGCCAAACATACCCCAACCTTGCCATTTTGAAATGCTACTCATTTGATTCAAATCCATGATGTGGTTAAAAGGCGCAACAAGAATGATCAACAGTACATTGTTTAATGGGCTGGTATCCCTACCTGGATCTTACTTGAACAGTTGCTGACTTAGTGCCTCTTCATATATACAGAGATGGAAGAGGTATAGTTTGACAGTACCACTTTGGACTGCACATGTGAATTTTTCCCTGTTCATGCAAAATAAGTGTATTGGGGATAATACAACATTAGTTCTTGTCCTCCTGACTTAACATTTTCTGTTGGTGGTGAGTTTTCATTTATATAAAAGGGAATATTCAGATATATGACTTCTCCCCATCTGCAGCCTGAACAGGTACAGTCCAGGAACAGTTTCTACTCAGCACTCACTATCTAATGTTTGTTTCAAGTAGGCCTTGGACTGTCACAACCCTACAAGTAATTGAAAGGAAGCATCAGGTATGGATCACATCATTGCTGTTTGTGCAATGCTGTGGGACCTCCCACAAGGCTGTTATGACTGGATTTTGATCTGCGGATAGGATTGGGGAAGAAAGTACCACATCAGAATATCGACTGAAAGTAGAACGGGAGCCAGTATTTTTCCAAACCACCCAAAACAGCGTAGCCCTGTCTAACGGCTGTAATGCTATCCGAGTATGATTCACATAAGGTAAAAGGAACATGCCTTCAACGGAGTAGAAAATGTTAATATTTCATGCACCTGGGGAGTCATTCTCTGCTTGATATTTTGGAAGGGAGTGTTCTGTGATGAGAACTTATTCCGCCCGGTAGGCATTGCGAGTCTTGCTCCAGTGCTGAGCAATGCCTGATTATGTGAGTGATCAGAAGAAGCAAAACATACAAACAAGCAAGCAAACAAAGGCCAAACTTGACAGGAAGAATTCTGATTCATGGTGAGCTTGCAGACTTACATTTTTGAGTTGCTTGGGCTCCAAATGCAGCGATTACATTTGGGTAGATAGCTGCCAAGCTCCATGCAAGTGGGTGGTGACAGGATCTGTTGGTCTACGTTCACAAGGCCAAACAGCCTCCACAATAAGATAAATCTAATTTTCCCATGGAACAAATTCTGTCAAAAAGGTAGTGTGTGTACAGGACCTGTGAGGAAGGGCTCATGTTACACTTCACCTTCCTGCAGAAGAAGCATGCTGAGGTCCAAAGTGTGGGACAAAGACTAAAGGAAGCCATTGTGTGGGCCTGCTGGAACACACCTTTGGCCAACAGGGATGGATCGAGGTATTTTCCCATCTTAGTTATGGTGGGAGAGGATTATCCTCATTCATGAGCTCCATAACCTCCCTACAATTGTCAATGAAGTATCTGGGTGTGCTCAGTTTGTAAAGAGTGGTGCCCTTTTATTGGTGTTGCCCTGGGCAGCTGTTTAACCTGTCCATATAATTGGGCTGTGCCATAGAGTCCACCCTCCAAAGCATCTGTTTTCTCCAGGGGAATTGATCTCTGTAGTCTGGAGATGAGCTGTAATTCTGGGGGATCCCCAGGTCCCACCTGGAGGCTGGCATCCTTATCATGGGGAAAGGGCTCTGAGAAAAGGAGGGATGCTTACCTTCTCCTTTCCCCCTCATTCCTCTGTAGTTTATTTTATCCATCCTTTCTAATTCTGTCTGCTTAGCTTGCCTTTTTTCTAGCAAGTGAGACCCATTACCTGCCTTACCCCTCTATGACACTACAGACTGCTTAGCCAATCACTGCCAGATATTCTAACTCCACCAAATTCCTTGTCTTATAGCTAGGGTTGTATGAATATAAAGGTAAAGGTTCCCTTGTTCAAAAGCCAGTCGAATCCGACGCTAGCATTGCGGTGCTCACCTCCGTTTCAAAGCCGAAGAGCCAGCGCTATCCAAAGACATTTCCGTGGTCATGTGGCCGGCATGACTAAACACCAAGGTACACGGAACGCTGTTACCTTCCCACCGAACTGGTACCTATTTATCTACTTGCAGTTTCTTGCTTTCGAACTGCTAGGTTGGCAGGAGCTGGGACTAGAGACGGGAGCTCACTCCGTCATGCGGCACACTCGGGTCTCGAACTGCTGAACTACCGACCTTCCACAGCCTGCAGTTCAGCATCTTAACCACTTGAGCCACCGCAGCTCCTGTATGAATATACCCAGGGCTTTTTTTTTGTAGAAAAAGCCCAGCAGGAACTCATTAGCACAATAGATCACACCCAACAGCAGAAACTCATTAGCATATTAGGGCACACCCCTGACAGTACAGCTCATTAGCATACTAGGCCATACCCCATGTCTTCCTTTAGCTTGCCTGGGCAAGCCCCCCCTTGAAGGGAAGGGAAGGCAGTTTAAACTGGCTTGCCCTGGTGCCCCGTGGCTGTGAGGAGCCCAGGCAAGCCGGCCCTTGGAGGGGAGGGGAGGCAGTTTAAACTGCCTTCCCTTCCCTTGGCTTGGGTGTAGTGGGTGTGGCCAACTCTGAAGCCAGCCAGAACTCCCGTTCCTGTGCATTTTTTTTATTCCTGCCTGTGCATTTCTGGTTGTTTTCATCTATTGTTGTTTAACTGGGCTGAAGGCTCAAGTTATGAGCCTGTTTGTATTGCCCACTTTGATTGCTGATGCCCCTTTATTTTTCTTAGGCTGTTCTGCTGCCATTTATACACAAAAGCAGAAATCTTGTTAAAGTTTGTATGCTTTGAATGGGAAAATTCAGCACAAGGAGGAACAGAAACAAAGACCGGTGGGTTTGACGAGTTCAACAGATGAAATGAAATTGAAATGGGATTCTTCATATCAGAATGGTGGGGCTGTGGAATTTGGTAGCACTCATACAATGTAGATTGCATTTGCTCTCCATGTATGCTGAAAAGCCTGTTTGTTTGCTGACACAAAGTAGGGAGATGACTTCTTTGACTAGCTAATGCTAATGTATAGCAAAAGCAGGGGAGAAACACTTTTTAAACCTTCACCCAGCAACAAATTGAGCCGGTCTTCAGGGTAAGATGCAGGTAGATGGAATGTAGGAGCTCATTATCTTCCCTTCCCCACCACACACACATGATCTGGCCCTAATTAACCTCTCTTTTAAATGACAAAGTCACAGATGTACTCATCAGATTCTACCCAATGAACATTTATTTGCTCACCTCTTCTTACAAAAGGAGTAATTAACACACTCCTTTGATTGTGTGTTTTCTATGATGCAGCAGTAGGAACAAAGAGGGCAAAACTCATTTTATTACCTACAACAACAGCTCATCCATTCTTAAATATCCTAATTACAGGGGATGGTCATAAACTGTAGAATGAAGAATGCTTAGTAATGACCTCTCCTGGTAAGTAAAGTCAGATAAACTGACCTTCCAAATGCAAATGTGGTAGAAATGTGACTAATTCAGTAGGTCTTACTACTCTGAGTATAAATGGAGAAGATTGGCCTCAAAGCTTTGCTTTTAAGCAGCAGTGGGCACCTGTCAATCATTTGTGGATCTGAACAAGGTATGACTGGACTTGGTGGCTCGTTTGATGAAAGCATCTCCTTAGATTCAGCATTAAGGGGAACAAGCTGTGGGGGAATGGGGGGGGACACAATCTGGAAGCCCCATCAACTGTATGGTTCTGTAAGGCCAATTTCCCCAGTTCAATCTGGCTTTTTAAACCTGTAACACTCTCAGCTGCCCTCAACATTTTGGGTCTTCTGAAGCATGCTCAGTTCTTAGCAAGGCTGTTTTGTTTTCTTCTTATAGTTTTTCATTTGGTTACACTGGCTGCAATCCTAAGATATATTTTTTTTTCCTCTGAGAGTAAACCTCATTGAATAGCATGGGCCTTACTTCTGATAAGAACTGCATAGGATTGCTCCCCAAGTCTTTAAAAAGACCTCTCCTCCATGAACCTGTCTTATCCCCTTTTAAAGCTGTCTATGCCTGTGGCCAGCACTATATCCTCCGGCAGTGATAGGTTTGCCAACCTCCAGGTGGTGACTGAAGTTCTCCTACAATTACAATTGATCTCCAGCAGACAGAGATCAGTTCAGCTGGAGAAAATGGCCACTTTGGAAGGAGGACTCTATGGCATTATAGCCCACTGAAGTCCTTTCCCTCCCCAAACCCCACCCTCCCCAGGCTCCCACCCCCAAATCTCCAGACATTTCCCAACTGGGGCTGCCAGCACTAGATAGCAAATTCCACATTTTAGTTACTCATAGTTTAAATAGTTATTTCCAGAGCTATTTTTGGGCAGGAACGTACAGGAACGGAGTTCCGGCTGGCTCCTGAGTTGGCCATGCCCAGCAGGAACTCATTAGCATAATAGGCCACACCCAACAGCAGAAACTCATTAGGATTGGCTACATTAGGGGTATGTGGCCTAACATGCAAAGGAGTTCCTGCTCCAAAAATAGCCCTGGGTCTTGACAACAAACAAGGTAAACAGAATAAGAAGCAAAAGGTGGGCGTGGCTGGATGACCACACTTCTGGTGGCATGGGGGTGTGGCCTAATATGGTAATGTGCTGTGCTGTCAGGGGTGTGGCCTACTATGCTAATGAGTTTCTGCTGTTGGGTGTGGCCTGTTATGCTAATGAGTTCCTGCTGGGCTTTTTCTACAAAAAAATCCCTGGTTATTTCCACAGAGTATGTAGATCTATGCAACCTCATCTGTAGAAAGTGCAGTTTTGCTGATTTTGCAACTGGCATGAGTCAGTTTTACTCTCCAATATGGTAATGGTGATAATGATACAAAACAGCATTTATTTATTAAAACCATTGTTTAAACCATTTCATTATCATGCCATTTACTAGTAGTATGAAGTTCTAGCGGCATTAGTTTTCAGTGCACATTTCAGTACATTCAAGCTGAATGGCCAAAGCTTTTCACTGACCATCTGGGTAGAAAACTGCCTGCATGTTTTCTTTATATCTTTGTTAGTGAAAGGCCTAGAGGCTTATTTTTTTATTGTAAAATATGAAAGTTGTGGAGGGGGCCTAAAATACCTCAGGAATCAGCTCTTTTCCCCCTTAGTCTTAAGGTTGGAGTTCAGGGTTAAGGTCTTGTTTTGAGTTAAATCTTATTACATTTATCCCCAGTGGACATGACATGTATCCAGGTGCAAAAATAAGCCATCCTCTATGTAGTGTTGTTGCTGTTACACTTGTCTGCCCCATTCAGGCAAGCGATCTTTTTGACTGCAAATGCAGAGCTGGGTTTGATTGGCATTGAGTTTGTTATGCCTGCCCCTTATTCACCACACAATGGACTATATTTGGTGAAGACTTGGTGTATGCATGTGTGCCAAACGGTGGGGTACAGAATGCACAGACACATGTGCTTACAGACTGCAAGTGATAGAGATCTGTGAAGGGCAATGGGTACCAGTAGCTATCCTGCCCCTCCCTAGCCCACCACCTGCAATGTGTTTTGGTTATCTGCATAGGACTTTTGAGAATGATTTCCACATATGATCATAAAACCATGCAATTGGTTTCAGGTCTATTCAGAGCCTAAATAGGTCTAATCAAAGCTAACTCTCATTTTATTCAATGGGGCTCACTCCCCCCAAAAAATGTTATTAGTGCGGGTGCCAACCTCCAAGTAATGCCTGATCTCCAGAATGACAACTGATCTCCAGACTACAGAGATTAAGAAGAAGAGTTGATTTTTATACCCCACTTGTCTCTACTCTAAGGAGTCTCAAAGCAGCTTTCAATTGCCTTCCCTTCCTCTCCCCACAGCAAACACCTTGTGAGGAAGGTGGGACTGAGGGAGTTCTGAGAGAACTGTGACTTGCCCAAGGTCACCCAGCAGGCTTCATGTGGAGGAGTGGGGAATCAAACCCAGTTCTCTAGATTAGAGTCCACCACTTTTATCCACTACACCTGGCTGGTTTTCAATCAGATCCCCTGAAGGAAATGACAGATTTGGAGGGTGGACTCTATGGTATACCATAGCCAAGGAACGAGGTGTCGAACTCGTTTGTTATGAGGGCTGGATCTGACATAAATGTCACTTTGTTGGCCAGGCCGTGTGTGCCATAAAATGTAATGTTGGGTATCAGAGATATAAACTTTATAAAGGACATCAACTGGTAAGCTCTAAGTTGGTGTGTCTTCACTGCAAGGCCCCATGGGCTGGGAGGGGGGGGTGCAAAGGAAAACCCACATGGGTGGACTGGAGAGCCAGCAGTGCAGCACTGGGCAGATGCTCCCATGCCCCAACAGAGGATTGTCTGCACACACCACCCCCCACACAAAAATGCTGATCCCTGTGGCCATCCAGGACAGCATCCCTGGAGCTGCAGGCCAAGCAGAGAGGTATAAAGGCAGCTGCAGTGGCTCCCAACTTACCAGTCCCTGAAGCAAAGGGGTTCTGCTGGACTGCTGCAGACAAGGTTGTCCCGCTGTGCTGAAGCCACAATTGAAGTGGCTCCGCCCACCCCCAAGCAGCCTCTTGTTCCCTCCCTTGCACCAGTTGCTTGGGGCCACATAACAGCCTTGGATGGGCTGGTTCTGGCCCTGGGCCTTATTTTTGATTGACACCTCTGGTCTAGGAGAAACTGAAGTCCTAGAGTGACATCACACCCCCTCCTCAAATTCCACCCTCCCCAGGATCCACCACCAAATCTTGAGGAATTTTCCAACCCAGAGTTAGCATGCTAATTCTTTAGGCTAAGAACCCTAGTTCTTTGCCTAAAGATATAATGAAGCTGTACTGAATCCTATCTAAGCTAAGTCTTTTCTACATTCACTGGCAGGGGCTCTTACAGAGTCTCTTCCAGAGAAAGGTCTTTAATGTTACCTGCTGTCTAATATCCTTTCTCTGGAGATGTCGGGAAGTGAGCTTGGGATTTTCTGTGTGCAGAACAGGTGCTTACTACTAAGCCACAGATTCTCTCATCTTGCTGGCTTAAGTGATATTGATAAAGGTTCCTACACTATGGCTGAGAGTGGGAGAATGATCTTAGGGAACTAGGATTTTTTTTTTATTTTACACTGAGTTGGAGAAAGGAATCTGATCTGTCTGTTCAGAAAAGGCTTGTGGTACAGCCCTCCAGGGGACAGTAACATTTGAAAAGTCAAGTATGTTGCTGCAGAATTGAATGCTTCCCCACATCAAAGGTACCCAGGCAGCAGAAATGCAGCCTGTCAGAAAAAGCCTAACTATTGCCAAAGCATGGTAGCTTTCTATAGACAAGGAGACTGTCCAGAGTGATCCAGCCCCTCGTGCCTTCTGAACGTGGTAGAGTCCCAGGAAGATTGTGTTGCATGCTTTTTTTTCTGAACACATAGTTCAAGGTCAGTGCTCTCTGGGAGGAAATGAAATATGTAGATGAGGCTTAATTGAATCTGTGCACTGGCTCGTGTTTTTATCTCAGATGCGAGGTGGTAGGAAGTAGCTGTAATGTGCTTTGTTGATTTGCTCTCATAGGATTTATTTTTTCCCTCCTTAAAATGCTGGGATATTGGATATATGTGTGGTTGTCCACTGTGCTTACCATCAAGTGGTGCACACACACTGAGGAGCTGAGATGTTTGCATATATCGCCCGGGAGTTTACCAACTCCCTATTACGTAGCATAATTTATAAGCTCTGCAGGCGCTTCGTTTGGGCAATGTTTTGACAGAGTTCTGGATCTTACTCTTTAGGAAGGATAGCCGTGGCAGACAGTGTGCAAATGGAAATATTTTTGGCATCGCTGCAGCATGGAGCAATCGGAAGTACAGATTTGGAGCTGATTTGACTTTGAAAGCAGGGTTTCTGTAGAGAAAGTCCTTCAGTTCTCCATGACTTTTGTAGTCACTAACTCCTGGAGTAGACACAGGCTGCAGGAGGCTGCAAAAAAAAAAGTAATGCAATATTTTTTAAAAAAGCACCGTTAGCTCCAAATTGTCTCAAATAAGTGAACCAAGCTTTCAGATTCCTCAGAACTCTTTCATTATGCTCCGTGAGAAACCAAGTAGGTAAAGAGAGAGAGTAAGATCTTCAGAAGCATGATGGAAACACTTTGCAGCCTTGGGGTTTGCCATTGTGTCTTAGAGTATCTTTTTCTGTCTTCCCAGCTCCCATATTTTTTGTCTTGAAGGTCCAGTGTGTGTGTTTGTGTAAAGTGCTGTCCGTTGCGGCTGACTTATGGCCACCCCCAAGGGATTTTTCAAGGGAGAGATGTGTAGAGTTGGTTCGCCATTGCCTCCCTCCTCTTAGCAACCCTGGAATTCCTTGGTGGTCTCACATCCAGGGCTTTTTTTCTGGAGGAATGTGCCGGAACCGAGTTCTGGAACCTCTTCAACAAAATTATTTTTTAAATGTTTAAAAGTTCATGAATTTTCAGTATACAGATTGAAAACTTCATGTCTGTCTTGAGAGTTCCGGCACTCCTGTAAAAAAAAAAAAAAGCCCTGTTCACATCCAACTACTAACCGGGGACGCCCCTGCTTAGCTTCTGAGATCTAATGAGATTAGGCTAGTCTGGGCCATCCAGGTCAGGACTGAAAGTCCAGACGAATGTAGAATTATGGGCAACTTTAAAGCTTGATTACTCCTTTGAGATATTTGGGTTGGTCCTGAGATCTATTAGATTTTTTAAAAAATCCTCCCTTCCTTCTCAGGAAGTCAAGAAATGATGTTTCCTTTCTCTGTTTTGTCCTCACAACCACCCTGTAAGGTAGGTTAGGCTGAAAGCGAGTAACTTGCCCAAGGTTTGTTACACCTGGGGATCTGCAACCTGGAGAGGGGCCAAGGCTGCAATGATCTTGGCCAGACTCAGTATGAAATAGCTTCATATGGTCATAGGTTGTTGTTGAAATTGCTTAGCTGAGACACAGCTGATATGTTGCTTCCTCCTCCTCTGTCCTGAGAAAGCAGGGAGATTTACAATGTTGGTGGCACGGAGTAAGGAGCACACAGCTGGGTAGTTTGGTGTAGTGCCTGTTTGGTGTAGTGGTTAAGTGTGCGGACTCTAATCCGGGAGAACTGGGTTTGATTGCAGCTTGTAGCTGCTGGATGACCTTGGGCACATCATAGTTCTGTCAGAGCTGGTCTTGAAAGAGCAGTTCTTGAAAGAGCTCTCTCAGCCCCACCTACCTCACAGGGTGTCTGTTGTGGGGAGAAGAAGGGAAAGGAGTTTGTAAGCTGCTCTGAGACTCTGAGCGAAGGGTGGGGTATAAATCCAATTTCTTCTCTTCTTTTTCTTCTAGTTAAGTTAACCCATCTTATTGGATGATGACCAGGGACATGGCTTTTTCTGTGGTGACATGTTCCTCAGATTTGCAATGCTCAAACTTGGACGGCACCTCAAATTTGGAATGCCAGCCCCCTTGAAACTCACCTAGTGCCTACCTTATTTTCCTTTAGATGATAGGCCAAAATGTTTCTTTTCACCCAGGCTTTTATCTAGGGGAAGTGTCTTTTTAAAAAGCTGTTTCATGGCAAGAATGAATGTTCTTCCCTTGGCGGTTTTGGAGGGCAGATATAATAGAGTATCATACTCTAATAGAACATGCAGATGTTTATATGATAAAATCGAAACCATCGAACAAACGACTGTGGCGTATTCAATGAGTTGAGGGCTAATTTAGTCACCCCTTTACTTAAAGATACGGAATTGCTAAATGTGCGACCCCAGGTGTCCTGGCTACTATTGGATACAAATGATTGTGTCACCCTCTCAGTAGCAAAAGTAATAGGCACAATAATCAAATATAAGAGAAATAATACTGAGTAAGGTCTTTTAAAAAAATTAAGGTGATAGTGATATGAGCAGTACCAGACAGACAGACAGACAGAAAGAAGCTGTTTCATGGTCTACTCTGAGCCAATGGTCTGTTTTATCAATATAATTTTAGACTGCTGTGTTTGTATTATGCTTTAATGCTCTGTCCAGTTTTTAATTGACATCTTTTAACTGGTTAGGCTTCTTTTTATTGGATTGTTGCCATTATTTTATTGTTTTAGTTTAGAGCTGCCTTGATCAGGTTCTGGAAAGGTGGCATACAAATTTCCTAAATAAATATTGTTTGCAATGAGACGATATGGAAAGACCATGTTGCCAAGTAATTGTCATTTAGGGCTGTCAGCTCCATGTTTGGAAATTTCTAGAGATTTGGGGGTGGATCCTGAAGAGGGTGGGTTTGGGAAGGGGTCGGACCTCAGTCCCACATAGTACACCCTCCAAAGCAGCCTTTTCCCTCAGGGGAACTGATTTCTGTCATCTGAAGATCAGTTGTAATTCCAGGAGATCTCCAGGCCCCACATAGAGGTTGGTTTCCCTACCAAGGAGAAGTGGGTTTAAGTAAGATAGCATTCCAGGATGATATAATGTGTTAGAGAGGTTGAAAGCCCCCTGCCTCATTAAAGCGCTTTTTAAACATTATTATGTAGTCCCAGGGCTTTTTTTTCTGGGGGAACGTGCTGGAACGGAGTTCCAGAACCTCTTCAACAAAAATTCTTTTAAAAATGTTTAAAAGTTCATGAGTTCTCAGTTTTCAGATTAAAAACTTCATTTTGCTCTTGAAAGTTCCGGCACCTCTTTTTAAAAAGAAAAAAGGGAGAAGAAAGCCATCTGAAGAGAACAAGGCATTCTCTTTTTGTTTTTTTTCCCCATGGGTTGTGTGCGTGTGTGCGCGCGTGTGTGTGTATGTGTGTGTGTTTGCATGCCTGGAAGTCATGGTGACTTCTGGGGACCCCTAGTGGGGTCTGGATGTTTCAGAGAGGTGGCTTGATTGCCCGCCTCTGCGTCATGAGCTCTGGCATTCCTTGGAGGTCTTTGTTCCGATTACTTGCCAGGGTTGGCCCTTCTTAGCTTCCGAGATCTGACAAGATCGGGCTTACCTGGGCTATTCAGGTCAGGGCAAGAACAAGGTGTTCTCAATAGGAATCTCTTCCCCTTCTCCAGGCCTTTTGAAGCACAAAGTGAAAAGCCGCAAATACCTGTTAAGGCTTCCCAAAGTCTCTTGTTGCATGAGAGTTTAGGAAGCCCTTTTGGTAGGACTGCCAATCCCCAGGTGGCACTTGGGGATCTCCCACTATTACAATTGATTTCCAGATGTCCAAGATCACTTCCCCTGGAGAAAATGGCTGCTTTGGAGGGTGGGCTCTGTGGCATTATGCCCTGCTGAAATCCCTCTCCAAGCTATGCCCTCACGTAGGCTAAACCCCAAACTGGGAACCTACCTGTTGGATATATGTAGGCTGCCGTGCTATATTTCAAGATACCTGGAGAGTGAGGATAGAAGGAGTATTAGCTGCTCCAGCAGCAAGGGCAGCAGGGTTAGGATGACAGCAACAGAGGTGAGGGAGGGGCAGTCATTGCAGTGGGGGAGGCAGAGTCAGATACTCTCCCCCAAACCCATGGCCTGGTGTGTCACCTCACTTTGCCTTGTTGTACAGCCAGCCATGAACACCCCAGTGTAATGGCACCTGGTCTTTCTGAAAAACAATAAGGTATAAGCACAGCTCAGAATGGCACTAAATTTGTTTCCGCAGTTGTCCTGTTGGCTTAATTATCAGAAACGTGTGGTTCCTAAGAGGAGAACACCAATATCGATTTCTTCAAACTTTAATAAAAAAGAATGAAATTACACCTTTGAGGCATAAAGGGTGAAATATCGTATAAAGAATTTAAAACCTGAAATAAAAGTTTGTATCCATCATGCCACAACAGTATGTTTTACAACCTTCTTCTCAGCAGCTTCGAAAGGTAGCTTTTCCTCCACATCGTTATATTGACTTTTGCCATTCTGACAAAAAGGACTCCCCAATACTGTCTGAAGCCTGTGCAGTGGGGAATCTATCAAGAGATTATCTCCCATGATTCTGCAAACAAGCATGTTTCATATTGTCCAAAAGGTGGCAGCTCTTGGTGCCCATCATGTGTTTAGATCCTTTCGAATACTTCTGCATGACTGAGGGCCCAACTAGATGCTGTGGTATCCACAGGTCCAGTCAGTGGATGCTGCAGCCATTTTAGAGGTGAATTTGGGCCATTTTAAACCTCTGTGAGTGGGACAGGGTGAACTTGTCATTGTCCCGCCCCCCCACACACGCCTTTTCAAGTGCTGAACACTAGAAGGGGGATGGGCAAGATTGCCTGGTCCCACCAGATGGCGAGCCCACCAGGATCGGGCCCTTGCAGCATTTTTTTTTTATTCCCCCGGAGGGGATTTTTTAAAATTATTTTTTATAACTACAAATACTACAAAGAAAAAGGGGAGGGAAACTACACATACTAGGATAAAGTAAAGAATACCACCTACTACCTAAAAACCCAAGAGAGGAGATCTCCAATAAGCTTAGTTACAATTAAGTCATAGCTTCAATTTCATCTCTACAAACAGAGTCAAATATTTTCATCTTTTCTCTCTCCTCATTTTAAAACTTAAAATGCCTGGAAGCCACCTCCCATTCATCACTAACATATTGTTGAATTCAAGGCACAATTCAGAGTCCTTCAGCCTTTACTTCTTTTTCCCCTTTCTCAGCTTATAAGGACTTCTTGGAGCTGCTTCTCCCTGCTCAGTCAAAGAGTCCTCCCTGGAAGATCCTGAATCCACTTCTCCACTCGATTTGCCGTCATCTTCCTCTGCTTTTCCCAGCTGGGCCCTCAGAAACTCTTTAGCTTTAAACACAGAATCAATCTTCTCTTTTTTGTCCTTCATCTTATAAGTCACTACTTCAGGAAATAGCCATTTATATCCAATTGAATTCGTCTGAAGAAAAGTCACCAGTCCTTTACCCTTTCAGCATTTTTAAATGGCCCAGATGCACCTCTAAAATGGTGGCTGTCTCCACAGGGAAAACCCATGGACATCATAAAGGGTAGTTTGGCCCTGAGCCCTGCCTGAGCTAAACGTGCATCAAAATGTGGTGGCAGAGTGTTCAGATGAAAGAATGGACTATACAGCTCTAGGCTGCAGGTAAAGAATTATGTTTTTCAAATTTTCTAGCATCAGGATACCTGTTCCACACAGGGGTAACAACAATTTCTTACTGGTGCTGTCTCTCCCTGGGGGCTAAAAGCAGAAATGGGTGGTACCACTTGGGCAACTTTTTAAGGAGTATTCTATACCAGCCAGTGTATCAGAGTCTTGCAAAAAACAGTCCCAACAGTGTTCCTTAACTAGGATCAGGTTTATTGGGCAGTAGAAGCAAGTCAGAACTGGGGTTCCAGGCGGGAAAGGTACGGTTATACAGAATTCAAACTGAACCCCTGATGCAGGTAAGCCAATAAGCAAAGCAAGAAATTGTGCTTAAAACTAACGAGCCTAGGTTCCCAGCAAAGCTTGCAGAATGGAGCGCCAAGGTCATTTGTCTGAGCTCCAAACTAAGACAGTGAGTGGGAATCAAAAGACAAAATACCAGAGGCATGAAGGAGACTCTCATCAGCCCCGCCCACCTGCCGCAATGGCAGCATAGCTGACACAGTGTTGGCTTACTTTGACACAAGGTTCTACACCATCTTGTCCACAGAACATGGGGAACTGCAGAAGACTCTGGGTAGTATATTAAAATGTGCACATTCTGTTTAGTCAAGGATCTGGTCAGTCCTGAGGACTCACTATTGTCCCATATCTACTGGAAGTATAGCCAAGAACATTCCCCATGCTCCTCTGCAGGTATCTGCAGAAGATTCTTTACCAGTGGGAAAAGCATTCTTCCAGGGAAGCTGGTCTGAAATTACCCATTTTCTCCTTGGTGTAAGTCATCTAAGTTCAAAGGAACCTCAAACTTCAAGAAAACAAAGTAGGGTTGCCAGCCTCCAGGTGGGACCTGAGGATCCACCAGAACTACAACTCGCCTCCAGACTACAGAGATCAGTTTCCCTGGAGAAAATTGATGATTTGAAAGGTGGACTCTGTGGCATTGTACCCTGCTTGAGGTCCCTGTCCCCCCCCCAAACTCCACCCCCAACTCTCCAGGAATATCCCAACCTGGATCAAGCAACCCTAGCCCATCATCCCCAGCCGTGACTGGGGGGGTGGGGAGGACCTGGCAACCACAGAGGCAATATTATTAGAGTTGACTCCCCAAATACGTATTATTTATTAACTGCTAATGAATTTTACAAGCTTGCTGGCTGCATTTGAATTTTCCCATTTTGGGTTTTGCTTTGCTGTCGTGTTAAGCAAGCCTGAGAATCTTTTATTTTCATGCCATACTCTCAAGGCTGGATGAAGACATGCTAAGGCCTTAAACTGTGTCACGTTTAAGAGGCTCCATGCCATTACCATACAGTATAAACTTGAGCAGCCTGCCTTGTTTCCTGGCACTATCCTTGCTGCAATGCAGGCCAAGGGTACCACCCAGCTCTCTGTAGGGAGAGGGAGGCAGGCAAAAGAATAAAGGTTTCCACCTTCCGGAAGCCCACAAACAGGAAGACTAGATCATCCTGCCTGTGCTCTCCAGTGACTGATTTAAAGAAGCATACTACCTCTGGCACTGAAAGGAGTAGATATCCATCATGATTAGTAGCCATTGATAGCCCAGACCTCCATGAATTTGTCCATGCCCCTTTTACAGCCTTCCAAGTCGGCAGCCATCACTACATTCTCTGACAGTGGGTATGACAAAACGTAACTGTATGTGGTGTGACTAGGGTTCCCAAGTACCTACCTACGATCCGGCGGGGGACACATGCTTCCCCGCCGGAAGATTCTTCCTTGGAACACAGGCGCTGCACTATTCTGTCGGCCAGACGTGACGTAGGCACATAGCTGGACGACACTCTGGTAATGGGACTGGAAACTCGATGGTACCATCGAGTTTCCAGCCCCATTGCTACAGCGTCACCCGGCTACGTGCCTACGTCACGTCTGTGCAACAGAATAGTGCAGCGCTTGTGTTTTCCCTGCGGGAATGGTCCCGCGAAGAACTATACATCCCCTGCTGAATTAAGGTAAGTACTTGGGAGCCCTGGGTGTGACAAAATGCTTCCTTTTGTCTGTCCTGCATCTCCTACCTTTCAGCTTTAGTAGTAGATGACTCTTTAGATTTTATGTGTTTTTAAACTGTTAAAAAAAATTATGTAAGCCTCCCTGAACCTGCTTCGACAGGGAGGGCAGGGTATAAATCCAATAAGTAAATAAATAATGGGAGAGGGAGAAACTACCTGCCCACTTTCTCCACACCGTGCATAATTTTATTAACCTCTATCATGTCTTCCCTTACTCACCTTTCCTCTTTTTTCTTCCTTTTTTGCCATCAAGTCAAGCTGACTCCTGGCAGCCCCTAGTAGGACTTGAAGGCAAGGGATGGTGGAGTCTTGTGAGCAAAAATCCTGCTTCGTGAGCTTACTTACATTAAAGTTGTGAGTGAGCAATTTGGCTACGGCATAAATTAGTTTGCTCTGGAGCCATCCTTCCTGAGCTAAGACTAAAATGTTGAGCTGGAGGCTAAAAAACTGTGAGCTAGCTCACACTAACTCAGCTTAGAGGCCTTGGAGGCCTCCTGTCCCATCCAAATACTAGCCAGGGCCAAGGCCAGCCCTGCTTAGCTTCTGAGATCTGATGAGATTGGGTTTGCCTGGGCTTATCCAGGTCAGGGCTCTTACTCACCTTTTTTCTAAGCTCAGCTGCCCAAAGTGTTTTAACTAGGCCTTGCTGCAGGGTGGCTACCCTAGTCTCCTGATCACTTGGCAGTTGCTTTCTATGTGTTTTCAAGCTTTTTCAGGTGCAGTGCCCAGAACTATACACAATATTCCAAGTGTGATCTCGCCACAGATTTGTATAAAAGCAGTATGATAGTGGCAATTTTATTCTACATTCCTATTCTAATTATGGCCAACATGAGATTTGCCTTTTTTCACAGCAGATGCACACTGGGTTGGCCTTTTCATCGATCTATGCACTACTACCCCAAGGTCCCTTTCTTGGTCTGCTGCTGCCAGCTTGGATCCCGTCAGTGTATATGTGAAGTCGGGATTATTTGCCCTAATATGCATCACTTTACACTGGCTCACATTGAATCTCATTTTAATGCCCATTTCCCCAGTTTGAAGAGATCCCTTTGAAGCTCTTTGCAATCCATTTTTGTTTTAACCATCTTAAATAATTTGGTGTCATCTGCAAACCATCACCTCACTACACACCCCTAACTCCAGGTCATTTATGAACATGTTGAAAAGCACCAGTCCCAATACAGATCCCTGAGGGACCCTGCTGCTCACATCCATATATTGCAAGAACTGGCCATTTATTCCTGCTCTCTGCTTCCTGTTTTTTTTAGCCAATTTCCAGTCCACAAGAGGACTTGTTCTCTTGTCCCATGTCTGTGGAATTTGCTTAGGAGTCTTTGGTGAGGGACTTTGTCAAAAGCTTTCTGGAAGACAAATAAACAATGCCTACTCACTCATTCCTGTCCACATATTTATTGGCACTTTCAAAGAACTCTAAAAGGTTAGTGTGACAAGACTTACCTTTGCAGAAACCATGTTGGCTTTTATTCAGCAGGGCTTGTCCTTCTATATGCATGACAATTTTATCTTTAATACTGCCTTCCATCAATTTTACTTGGAACAGACATTAAACTAACTGGCCTGTAATTTCCAGATCCCCCCAGATCCTTTTTTAAAAAAATAAATGGGAGTACATCGTCCACTCTCCAGTTCTCCAGTAGAGAGACTGATCTTAGGGACACTGGAAGACAAATAAACAATGCCTACTCACTCATTCCTGTCCACATATTTATTGGCACTTTCAAAGAACTCTAAAGGGCTAGTGATATAGAACTTACCTTTGCAGAAGCCATGTTGGTTTTTATTCAGCTCGACAAGCTATACGCTTGACAATTTTTAATATTGCTTCCATCTTTTTACCTGGAACAGATGTTAAGTTAACCGGCCTGTAATTTCCCAGATCCCCCATGAATTCTTTTTAAGAACATAAGAAGAGCCCTGCTAGATCAGATCAATAGTCCATCTGGTCCAGTGTCCTGTCTCACACAGTGGCCAACCAGTTCCTCTGGATGGCCAACAACAGGGCAGAGAAGAAGAAGACTCGGTTTTATACTCCGCTTTTCACTACCCAAAGGAGTCTCAGAGCGGCTTACAACCACCTTCCCCTCTTCTCCCCACAACAGAAATTCTGGTGGGGCTGAGAGAGCTCTGAGAGAACTGTGACTGACCCAAAGCCACCCAGCTGGCTGCATGTGGAGAAGTGGAGAAGCAAACTCGGTTCTCCAGATTAGAGTCTGCCACTCTTAACCACAGCGTTATTAGAAGATCATCAGTTTCAAATCTGAATGCTTTAAGAACTCTAGAATGGATACCATCTGGTCCTGGTGATTTCTGGTGGTTTGATTTAGATCCCGGGCAGCACCACTGATGACTAAATCCAGGGTCACTTCTCCTCTGGTTGGTTCTAGGGCACAGTCAACCAAGCCATCGATGACATACAGAAACAAAAAGTAACAAAAAAGGCATATTTGTCCATTTTAAATGGGTTTTTTAAAATGTTTTATTTTTCCTTTTCATAAAACCAAAAACATCATTTCATGTCACATATTTCGTCAACATCGCTTATGGAGTCTCATACTATACATCTACATTGATCCAATTATACAGACGTTCCCATCTTTCTATAAACACTTTTTCCTCCTTTCCCTGAAGAGTTAAGCTTAATTTATCCATCTCTGCTACCTCTAATAACCTATGTACTAGGTCTTCTTGATCTGGAATATATTCTAGCTTCCAGAATTTAGCTATTAATATCCTTGCAGATGTTAATATATAAATTATCAGGTACTTATCCTTCCCATTTTAAATGTTGATAGTAAGGGAAGAAAGGAAGAAGAGGAAAGAGAGAAGAGCAAAGGGAGAAGATACTGGGTACATACTGATACCAGTTGCATGAGCTTGAGCAAAATTTCAGTTTAGGACTGAGGCATTAAGCCAGAGAGGAGAGCTTTGGGTTTTGCAAAAGGAAGAATTCCCTGAAGCAATCCAAAAGTACTGTAGGCTGGCTTGGTCTCCAGATTCTTGGCGGCTTGTAAGAATCTCCAGCTCCAACAATGACAAAACCAGAGCATCGCATAAGCAAAAGCATTTGATGTTTGCCTTTCTGGGCACACGCACGCACGCACCCCCAAGAGCTCATTGCTGGCATGGACCATCTGATGATTTATATTGGGAACAAGATTGTTTTCTCTTTTCTTTTTCTATTCACCCAAACTTCTATATTTCCATGGAGAAGAGTTCCCGTGATTAAGTCGCTTTGTATCTTGCCATATGAGACAGTGCGGGCCTAAATTATTCAAGTTCAGTGGGTGTTAAGAGACCTTCTGCATCAGCTGTGCTCTGAATATAGAAATCAAGAGGCTTATTCAGTAAAGGGGGGAGTGAGAGAAACAGATTTCAAACTGCTTTTGGCAAATATGAAAGAAAATGCTATTTTTTTAAAAAAAAGGCAAGAGATGACTAGTCAAAAATAGAAATGCACAGACAACATGAGGCTTTGCAATCAGTTATTATTAACAACTAGTTAGCAGCCTGTCATTACAGCAGGCAGAGTGTGCTTGGAGAGAGCTGGAAAGTCTGGAGTGCATACCTGCTCCACTGCAACCCCTGTGGGAACAGCCAGGGTCTCCAGTGCCCCAAATGCAGTGCTTTTCCTGACTTGGTTCACACATGTGGAACAAGGAAGTCGCACAGGTCTGACGTGGTAGGGTGGATCATAGGTACCCCTTCAAACTGCAGGTGGAGAATTCCATGCTGGAATAGTCCCTTTAAAAAAAAATGCAGATAGTAAACCAGAATAGCAAGTCATTAGGGGTTGCAGAACAATTTATCCTGCTGCGCCAATTTGCATACAGTAATTTACCAAAGGAACAGTGCCAATTTTCCCTTTGCATACAGTAATTTACCAAAGGAACATTCAAAGCTAGAATTCACTTTCTGCAGTCTGAAGTGGTGCATTCTCTTCTGTCACCTCAGCATTCTGATTCCCACCTCATTCCCCTGCTGGTTTGAACCAGGCCATAATGACACTACCATGGAGAATGCCAATCCCCCCCCCCCATCCTCTTTGCTTTAGCTATTGAGAACCAAGCCAACTGCTACTGATGGACCCCCAACTCCTTCATCTACATACCTATGCCCCCCGGGGTCTGTTGTTTGTTCCCCTAGAATATCATGGAATGTTGAAAGCCACCTTTTCTATTGTGGAGGAAGTTCCATCATGGAGTCACAAGATTATATTCCCAGTTCCCCAAATGGAACACATTTCTTGGTGCTTGCATATGCTGCATAGCTGGATTTTGGTCACTGCTCACGGGGCATGAACCAAATCACTTCTGGTTCTGTGGAACATATGCATTTGCTGTTTTATACAAGACACCTGAATTGCATAGAACTGTATGCTTATCGGATCTTTGTGTGCTGTATCAAAGGAGTAGAGAGAGACTTGATTGGCAGTGGCCAACTTCTTCTTCAGTCCAACGTTCTTTGGTCCTCCATAGCCAAAGTGTTCAGGGACCAGCCTGTCTTTCCCACACACATATAAACTGGGACTGCTCAGAAGAATGAGAAGATAACCTGAAAGGATTCCCTGCCAACTCACTGGTGCATCCTCCTCCTGTTGTTGTTGTTGTAGTGAGAGGATGCTCAAGAATCCTCTGCAACATCATGCAGGCTTCAGATGGTTTGTTAAATAGTCTTGCTTTTCCTGTGTGAGTCTTAGCGATTTAACAAAGAAATGCACACACGATACAGACCTTTGTAAAGTTGGGAAATCAGAACTTACAACCAATGCTCCCTCTAAGATGTGGAGTCTTGTGAGCAAAAATTATACTTGGTGAGCTACTGGCATTAAAGTTGTGAGCGAGCGATTTGGCTACTGCATAAATTAGTTTGCTCTGGAGCCATCCTTCCTGAGCCGAGACAAAAATGTGTGAGCCGGAGACTAAAAAACTGTGAGCTAGCTCAGCTTAGAGGGAACACTGCTTACAACTACAGGGCTTTAGAAGATCTGTCTTGACATATAGAGAAAAATCACTTTGATTTCTAAAGAATATAGAACAGATCCTTGGGCAGTGATTGTGGTCCCCCATTAAGTGCTTGGAGTCTCCCACTGAACTTGACAGTGATTTGAAAATCCTTACCTTTGGCTGGATTGTGCCTCCTATTTGCATTTAGAGAGCATTTTGTGTCCTGAAGGATCAAAAGGTGGAGGGTGCTGATTAGGCACAACCTTTACACAAATCATCCCAGAAGAGGAAGGAGGCAGACCACCAATTTTGCAACATCGCAGAGCCAATAGCTGGGGGCAGCCTCAACTGCTCTTAATAATAGGAGTCTGCAGGTTTTCAGTATCAGTGTCGGAGCATGGAAAGCTGTAACGAGATGGGCCTTTTGCACAGTCAGTAGCTTGCCCCTTCAGACAATTGGGGTTTCCTGAGGCCAAGTTAAGCTGCAAGGTAAGTGTTGATTCCTCCCCCCCCCACCCCCCAATCTAGAGTTAGCACTTAATAAGAACGGTTGCAGTTGGAACTTTCCCTAGAATATTGGATGGTTAACAAAGGTGAAATGGGATCACGGGGAAGGACCCTTGCCTGAGACGTTCTGCTGTTGGTTGGCGTAGGCTGCATTGGGCAGGACTGTCAGAGGGGGAGGAATGCTGGGTCCCCAGATTCCCAGACCTGGAGAATCATGGAGCAGGTGATATCAAATTGCAACACTACTGGTACTCTTTCCACACACAATCAGGGATTATACCACGTGGCATGTGAATATTTATTATTTATTTATTATTTGCATTTGTATCCCGCCCATCCCGCGGGCAAGCTCAGGGCGGGTAACATCCTTAGAATAAATACAATTTCAGTTTAAAACATTAAACATTAAAACACGATAAAACATTATAACAAAACAATGGGTGCAGTCACAATCCTGTGACCTTGAAGAGGTCATACAATTTTTTTTTTAAAGAAGGGAGATTAAATATGCATTAAATGTAAAACATAGTTGAACTGTACGTGCCAGATTAGGGCCGCCCATCTCCAGATGACACAGGCAGTGGTTCTCAGAAGCAGGGATGTTTGCATGAAGCTATATCCAGTGTGTGGACTAGCTGAGGACCCTGAGATTTCAGCTTGCTGCCCTGAGAATGATCCTCGAAACCTCAAGGGCAGCAAAATTCCAGGGTTCTAGTCACATTAAGGGCTACAGAACAAGACAAGTCATGGGATTTTTTCCATATGATGTTTGAGTTGGGGAAACAAATGCTGAGAAAACAGTTGGGGAGGCTCCAGAGGGAATCTGTGTAGGGGCTTGTGGTCCTTCTTTCTCTGTGTGTGTGTGTGTGTACCTGAGTCCTCTCTGTCTTGCAGTAATTCAGTTGTTGCTGCCATACGATTGTAAGGAGTCAACAAAGTTCAGCTAGTCTGTCCTTCTGTCTCAAGCAGTGCCCGGCCAGGCTGCCTAATCACCCATCCCTTCTGCAAAGCGTTCAGACAGATTATTCTCTCTTTTTACAGCTCATGCGGCTTCGCTGAGGCCTGGCGCCACTTTCCACTGCTGAGATATAAATATTTAGGGACTGTCATATCTCCTCCTCTCTCCCCCCTCCCCCACAATGACCTAAGTCTCTTTTGCAGCCAGCCCCATGTAAGGGTTGTATTCGTGCTGATGCTTTCGCTTATTGAGATGTTTATCAGGAAGGAGCAGCTTTGGCTTGTGGAGTGCCTGCTCTGTTCATTTACAATGAAGGGCTGTTTACAAGGAACAGGGTAGCTGATTAAGTCATATGGCAGTTCTGCAATGGGCAAAGACAACGGCCCCGAATCGACTGCAAAATTAGATTGTCTTTAAAAGGGCAGACACCCCCCCACACATTTTCCCTTGATGTCTCATGCCAGGCAGTGTCTCCCTTAACATCTGCACGGTGCCACTCTTGCTTCTGTAGCTCAGTGAAGGAGCCCAGACTTTGCATACAGAAAGTCTCGGGCTTAATTCCTAGCATATCTACTTAGCTCAGCTATCAGGGTGTGCAGCTTCTCTGTCTAATATGCTGGAGGGCAAACAATACCGGGATAGCTGGATTTACGGTTTGACTCAGGATAACACAGATTCGTATGTTCAAATACATTGACTTGCATTCCTTGTTTGTTACCATGTTCTTCCTGCTCCTTTTCCTCTCCACATTGTGTCAGAATTTTGATTGTAAGTTCCTTGGAGACAAGGAACTGTCTTTTTCACTTAATAATAGAAACTTCATTTTTATAAGGTAGTGATCCATTCAATGGCAAGCTCAGTATTTCTGCATACTTGCAGGATTCTCAATGTACACGGGGATTATTATAATTTTTTTGCAAATTAAAAATGAAGAACAATACGTACGCATGCACAATCTCTTGCTTGCAAAGGACTGATTGTGCTTATTGCTCTTAGACTGCTGAGAAGAGCTGCCAAGAGCTTGTTAAAGGGCGGAAAGGAAAAATTGGCTAGCTAAGCCCATGAGACTTTACAGCAGACCAGGAGATGGTTTGGAGGAAGAGTTACCCAATTGCTGCATGTTTCCTTGCAGCTCACTTCCACCAGCTTGTGTTTTCGAATTTATGTTGTTCTTCATATGTTCCTCATGTACATTGATGGTGAAAAATGCTGTCAAGTCACAACCAACTTGTGGTGACCTTGGTAAGGTTTTCAAGGCAGGAAACAAAGAGAGGTGGTTTTCCATTGCCTGCTTCTGCATAGCAACCCTGAACTTCTTTGGTGGTCTCCCATCCAAGTACTAACCAGGGCTGGCCCTGCTTAGCTTCTAAGATCTGATGAGACTCAGTTAGCCTGGGCCACCCATGTACATTGATGGTGCAGTATGAACAGTACTATTGTTATCGATATTAGTTATTCATTTCTGTGGGTGTTTTGCTTCTGTTGCATTAGAAATCTGAAATCCCCTTTTTGCACCATATGCCAGAATGTCTCCTTCTAGTCCCATACTCTACAGCTATCCAAAATCCTTCTGGGATAGCCTTCCCTCCCTGGTTCATAGAATCAGGATCAATGAGCTGCCAGCCAAGAAAGGGGGGGGATCCATTGCGCCAGTATCACTGCAGTGTAGACGACTCATGCAGTTACATCTGCTGTTGGTAGAGGGCTGGGCCCAAGGAAAAGAAATGTCCCTAGTCAGCAGCTACTTTTACTGGAGGGCTGCACTGGCAAAGCCGTGAGCAGCTGGGGTGGTCTGCTGTCTACTGTCACAGACACTGCGGTTTTGCTACTGGGGTTGGCAATTGGAGTGTTAGAGGGGAAAGTGAGACACTTGTCTTATCTATGGCAATTGCCAGCCTAACTTAAATGAAAGCAGATGGCTAACTGGATTTGGTTTCTTGACTGCCAGTTACTAGTTCTGACTTTAAACCTTTAAGAAATAGAGCACGTTCAGCAATGCCATTTCCATTTTCTTGGGAGTAATCCTCATTTAACACACTGGTGCTTGTTACCAAGTGGCCATGCATAGGATCAGACTGTTCATCTCAGTGTAGCTATGCTGGCATCTGTGCCAAGGTAATCCTGTTCACATGATATTTCACGCTTAATTCATGTGCAATGAATTCCTTATTTGTCCACCTCCCTTTCAATGGGGAATTGTAGAACATGGCAAGATAATTTCCAGGCTGCCAACGTCCATTAGCTTCAAATCCTTCCAGGTGGGACAAATGTCACTTGGCATAAAATCTTTTATGGGGGGAGGGGGTGAATGTAGCAAAGGAATAGTGGAAATAAGTAAATGCAGCAGAAATAGATGGCTGAATCACCACTTTTCCTGAGAATGAACATGTAAGATGAAGAGTAGATGAAGTTGTAAGCAACCAGCTCTGGAAAGCAGCCAAAGTGGATGGCAGCGTGTAGCATTGCAAATCCTCTTGGAAAAGGGTGCTGCTGGTTTTAAAGCCATGTTGTGGACAGCTATAGGGTGACAATGGCTGGGTGGACTAGAGACTGAGCTATTAGTGCAGATTGGCAATACTTCTGATTGTTGGGAAGGTCCAAGTCAATGCCCATCTATCATCATTTGTGGGCTGATTAATCAGGTTTGTACATAATGTTGTCTCCTAACCATGGTTGGCTCAGGAGCAGAATAGCAAGCTTGCATGATTCTTCACCTGCACAAATTCAACCTTTTTTGCTCTTTAGACTGAACTATAGGGAAACATTACTGCTCTGGCACCAAATATAGGTTTCTTTAACCAACCCTTGAAAAGTAGCTTCTAACCATGGTTTCTATCCCTGGTTTAAAAGCTAAAGTGAATAAGTGTGGCACAGCATTATGGCTGCTGACCATGGTTAGCTCTAGTTCAGCTGTAACACTGTGCCATGCTTGATGTTAATCAGGGAAGAGAAAAAGGAATTGGCACAGGGGCAGTTGATGGCACTTATTTGGTTCCCTAAACATAGTTAGGAGGTTCACTAGCCTCATGTGGTAAGGAGATCAGTGGTCTCTATCAGGCTTCTAAAGGAGCAAGGGATCCCATTAAACTCAGCCAGAGAATCCTGGAGCTGGTGTGATGAGAGACATCAAGAGCAGGTGTGATGGGCAGGCTGATGAGCCATCAGCTGATGGATCCAGAAGAACACACTAGCTAAGGCAGGTAACTTGAGAGAACAGCATCAGTTTGGAAGCTGAAAGTGGTGCAGAAGAGTGTGTGCTGGCTGATGCAGCTTTTCTCATTCCTGAACAAGTTGTGTTTCCCATACTTTCATAATCTATACTGCCCTTCAAGGCACCAGACTCCTGCTGTAGTCTTCTATATTTTCAGTATTGGGCCAGATAAATGAAATACATAGAAGGAAATACAGTGAACAACAGAAGAATGCCACTATTTCCATTGTAACATGGCTCTTGGTTATATTCAGAAGCATGCTTCCTCTGAAAGTGGAGGTTCCTTTTTGTGGCCCTGGTTTACAGCTGTTGATAGACAAAACTTTTTAAGAGAGTTGGAAGTTGGGCTTAGAGAGAAAGAAAGAGAAATCCTTCCCCATCATTGTATACACAGCATGCCTTTTGTTCCATTGTCCCCTGAGCCTGGCTTTGCTAGTTCTTGAAGTGCTAGGAAACATAATTGTCCACGGAACCAGTAAGGTACGTGTGCATCCTGATGGTGAATTTCATACCACCTTTAACAGGCTGGAAGGGGGTGGGTAAATGAAACTTCTGTCTCCAGCCTGAGCTTTTCATCAAGTAATACATTAAAACAAAATATGCAGAGCCAGAGATGAGCTGGTATTGTGCTGGCACGCTTCCCGAAGATGCAGAGTAGGCAGACTTAATCCCCCTCCTCCATTTAATAACTTCAAATTTTGTTGCCACCCAGATGCAAAGATGCTTTGATGTAGGCTCTGCTCTTGCCTCCCCTCCCCCTCCAACATTCCTAGTTGTAAACCCCCATTTTAGATTTGCATTTCAAGGTGTTTACTTGAGCAACAAGAGTAGAAGACTACAGCCTCCCCCCCCCTTCCATTGCCACCCATATTTTCAGAAATGTATTCTCTTAAAATAGAGGATTATACTTAACTTGCATTGGGTTGGTTTTCTTTCAAAACCCCTTGCTCCTCATGAAAGAAGAACCAAGTAACATATAATGTGCTTGGGGGCTCTTTCTCTCTTTCTTGAAAACAATCCCACTGTTGCTTGGATTTAAGCTTATATTCTTAAATTACTTTATTTGATCCCTTCCACGTTTTCAATTAAATCTCTAAAACTCAAACTGATGTGTTTGCAGGGATATTTCTACTTAATTCCAGAGGGAGAGTGGCATTTGTCCACTACAGCAAGACCCTCGCCGGTTTCTTCTTAGACTTCTTTCTCATCCTCACACAGCCCATGATAAATTAGTGCATTCTGGATTCTTCTTAGGATTGTTGGGTGAGTTCTGGCAAGGCCCTGGTTTGGTTACTGCATTCCACATATAAATGGGTGACCCCCTATGAAGGTGGACAGGACTCTTGTACCTTTGACAGGAGAAAGATTTCAGCAGATATGATTGTTGCATAGGTAGCAAATAGCATTCGAACTGGTGAGGGATGGTGTAATCCTAATGGGAGCTCTGCCAGGTAATGACCAACTATACTCTTGCCCTATTGGACATTTGAAATTGCAGCAGCAGAAGGTATCTGAGAATATTGTTTTATAGTAGGCATCTAAGATGTATAGTTGATGAACAACTCAGGGTCTCTATTGACCTCTGTCACTAGTTTCCGAAGTAGAAATGTGCATTTTAATATATCTTGTCCAAATATATATCCAAAAATATCTTATTTGTATTTTCCAGATATGTTCAGGTCTCTAAATGATATCCAGGATTTTTTGGGATACCTGGAATTAGTCCCAAAATTTCCGGAAATATTCAGTTGTAACCAGCCATATCAGGAGCTAGCATTTTAAGGCTCCCAGGATTGTTTTTTCTTTGTTTTTCTTGTGTGTCTTCCCAGGACTTGGTATCAGCTTGCCATGTTGTTTAGGCTTTGATTCTGTCCTATGCAAGTGGTTTTGTTGGTCTTGCAACAGTGTGTTTTTAGCATGAGTTGGTTTGTGTTGGGTTTGGTTTGCAGAAGATTCTCAGGTTTGACATTGCCTTTGACTCTTAGGTTGTACATTAGCTGTTTGTTTGTTATAGCACATTCCTGTTAGGTTTGGTTTAGATGATTCTCTGGTTCAACGTTTGGGTGGATTCTCAGTTAGTGTTAGTTTTGCCACAATATAGCATGCTTCTGCTGGGACTCCCTAGTTCTGTGTTTGTTCTTTGGAGAGGTAGTTCTGTCTGCTATGAGAGGCTTTTGACTAGGGATTGTTTGGTTGCTCTTGTGTCTTTGGCTATTTTTTGCCCTGGAGAAATCATGGGATTCCCCCTACCACCACTCAGAAACAATGGAGGATGATTGGGGCAATTTGTTCAGGGGCCTATAGAATCACACCTGTTGTTCCAATTCACTTGAAACATGTGAGTTATTTAAAGGACAGGCACCAGCAGCTCCATGGCAATTTTGGTGCAGTTTGCTCAATAGACAGCCCCTCCAGACCTCTGGAAAAATTCCCCATAGGGATAATATCAGAATCCCCCCCCCCCAAAGCTAGATCCAAATACCAAACCAGTATTTGGAAACTAAATAACCAGGAATACTGATATTTTCTGTCTTGCTAATATCTGGATCTGAAAAATACTGATTTTTTTCAAGGTGCACATCCCTATTCTCGAGCGTGGATGGAGGACACATGATATAGCCACCTTCCTGAAGCTAAGCAGTATTTGGGTTTGCACCTGCAAAGTATGCCACCCACCTGCAAGATATGCCACCTTGAGTTCCATGGTGGAACAAAACTGGGATGTAGATATAATAAATAAAAATAACACAATAGGTGGATATCTAAGGCCTCTGTCTCACTGAACTGGCCAACCTGTATCTTCACAGTCAAAAATTCTTTGCACAAGGAATGCTGGCATGAAAGACAAAATAGTGCCAGTCCACCTTTCTCCCTGATTTGCTAGTTTTCTATGACCTGGGGACTATTTTTTGTAGGGAAGAGCATTCTGTCATCTCATCCCTACCTGCAGTTTGTAGTGGAATAGCCCAAATGCAAATATGTCACCTCAGTGGGAAGCAGGTCAAAATAAGTGACCAAGAATGACAATCATCAGAGTCTGTCCCTTGAAGATCACAGCACTGAGTGGTAACCTGCATTTATGGGTTAGTCTTTCTAGATAGTACCATGGGTGAAACGTCTGTATCATCTCACGTGCAAAGCTGTGGAAGGGAGTCAGTTCACACATGCAGCTGCCTGACATCAATGGTAAAGATTGCTAGAGATGTACTGTTCTATGCAAACTACCCTTCTGGATACATTTCAGAAAGGATATCTGTCATTCATGTTGCTGCTTTCAGTTCACTGATAAATTATAAGTACAGACTGAACCTAGTCATGTGCCTGGTCTGATTTGCAGTTATGTGGCAGACTTGGATGAAATGTCATCTGCAGAAGGTGAAAAAAGTAAGCTGCTAGGAGTTGCATCAGTCGTAATTAATGCTTAAATTAGAATGTCCTTGAGATTCACTTCTTTTGGGGAATCTTGACTCCTGCAGTCGCTGCCACTGTTATTTCTGCACAGGACTCCCTCTTCAAAAGCAGGTGGTTTCCCATGTATGTGGGGAAACGTAACTTTATAAATTATGTGAAACAGAGAAGAAGAAAACCCATCTTAAGATGGCCTGATGAGGGCTGAGCATGCTCTAGAAACAGCAATGTGGACAGCAGCTTAGGGACAGATAAAGAGGAATTGATGCAAGGGAAATTGACACCCTTAAGCCTCTGTAGGGTTGCCAAATCTAGGTGGGAAATTCCTGCAGATTTTGGAGTTAGAGCCTTGGGAGGGCAGGGTTTGGGGAGGGCGAGGACCTCAGTGGGGCATAACGCCACAGAGTCTACCCTCCAAAACAGCCTTTTTCTTCAGGGGAACTGATCTCTGTAGTTTGCAGGTCAGGTGCAATTCTAAGAGTTCTCCAGGCCCCACTTGGTGGCTGGCAAACGTAAGCCCTTGAAAGTTCATGGCACTCTGAAGGAGGAGATCAGGGGAGGGAATTTCTATCCCCCCCCCTTTTCTCTCTCTGTGTGTTTATTTAGAGATGAGCTGACATGACCATATTCATTTAATTTTGATTCTGTATGTCATCATTGGTTTCCATCTGCCTCATTTTTTCTTATTGTCATTAATTATTCTTTAGTTCCTTTTATGCCATTGATGAGCAAATAGCACTGAGAAATACATATATGCCTATGGAAGAAATTTGATGTAGGAAACTGAAGATGATGTGAAAATCGGCTGACATGTTCATTTCTCATAAATGAGAATTAGATTGAAATGAGGCTATTTGAATCAAGTCAGCAAGTGTGCAGAGTTCAGCATGTATTCAATAGCGGAATCAAGAAGGGGAGTGCGGGGTGGGGACCAGTCATCTTTCAAATTTCTTTTATTTTTATCCTTGTGGCTGTGGCGTTGACAGGTTTCAAACTGCCTCATCTCCACACTTTGGCGTTCCTGGAGTCCAAGGTTTATACCTTTCAAGATCAATTCTCTCCCTCTTACCGAGGCCCTCTTTTCTTCCAGAATACCCTTAATACCTTTGACGTTCATCTCTTGCTTCATTTCACAGTTCAGGAAGTGTATTTTGGTTTCTGAAATGCCACCTTTGTGGAGAAGTGTATCTTGCACATCTCTCTACTGCACTTCATCTGGCAATTCTTTCTGGCAAACTGTTCTCAAACTGTTCTTCAGGTGTGGGTAGCCGTGTCGGTCTGAAGCAGCAGAGCAAAGTTTGAGTCTGCTGGCACCTTTAAGACCAAGAAAGTTTTAATTAAGGTATAAGCTTTTTTGTGCAAAGCACACTTCTTCAGATACAATAAAATGGAAATTACCAGTCCATATAGGTAAAGGGTGAGCAGTAAATTAGCATACAGCATAATGAAGATATTTAATAAATTCAAGTACCAAAGACGAATAACTACCTTAGTTTATATGGTTACCATTTGTTTGGGTTTAATTGGGGGGGGAGATAGTGAAGGAAATAAATATGTCAAAATTGGAGACTGATGGGAAGATGTATCCTTAATTGTGGAATGCTGAAATTAACTGAGACCCTGCCATTACGCTCCACCCATCTCCTCTCAAGCATGGAGGGAACCTTACTGCATCTTCTTCTTTGAAGTGGGGCAATTGGCCATGTAGTCCCAAGACCAGAGAAATACACTACTTGTTTTGAGCTGTGAACAGATCATAAATATCTTGATTTATTTAATAAATGTTTATGCAATTAAAAACAAAACAATTTAAAAAACCCAAAACATTAAAAGGTATTAATTAAAATCCAGCATTAAAAAACCCAGCCCAACATAACAACATAGAGCATGAAAAGAGACCAGTGACAGCTTAAAATAAACAACTAAAATAGTACTAAAAGATCAACCCTATAATTGAAAGCCTGGGTGAACAGAAACATTTTGCCCTGGTTCCTACAAGAAAACTACACAGGGGCCAGGTGAGCCTTAAGAGGAGGAGGACATTTCAAGGCAAGGTGCCACCACAGAAAATGCCCTGTCTCTGTTTGCCATCCACCTTAGCACTGAAGGAGGGGCACAAAGAGCAGGACTTATGGGGCAGATCTTAATTGGTAGGCTGGACAATATGAATGTTGGACTAGAGAGAAAATGGTCACTGCAAGCAGAGCAAATTTAATTCTCAACATGATACTCATGAAAATTGTACCATCTTTCATCTTGAGCATGTGCAACCAGGGTCCCCTGGGATGAAACGTAGTGTTATCAGTCACATGTTATATTCTGCCAGATGCTTGACAGTGGAGATGTTTTTTGTTGCTTTCAGAAAGATGTCTTTCAAAGAATGTGCATCCTTTTGAAATGCATAACCACTGTCTTAAACCTACTGGGACAGAATTCTATGAGGGTATCTAAAGGGTAGGAGCCTACTGTGCTCCTTGATATACATCTTTCAGAAGTGCTCTGCTTAATTGAAAATAAGGGGCAAACTAATCCCAGCCACTGTTTATTTTTAGCAAAGTTGGCCGCCTCGATGGTCCTCATAATTCCTGGCGTTCCGTCATCTGGCAAATGACGAGATAGCTCTTCAAGTATTAAACTCAGACAAGATCTGGATTAACTTTGAAGTTCAAACATGAGCCATTCCATGACTGCAAAATAGTGCATAATTTTAGCTTGATGCATAAGCTGCTGAATCCAAGCATAGAATCCTTCGGGGCATAGAAATTATTCTGTCCATGAATGTGAAATGTACACGTTGTCCAAGAACAGATGAACAGATCAGCTGGGCCAGATTAAACTCTGCTCAGGGCTGTTTGTGATTTAGTAAGTGGGTACGTGCAGGTAATTTTCAAGTAAAATTCAAATTGCTGCAGATTTGATCACTTACAAAATATTTTAGTGTCTAAGATGTATTTCGGACAAACAACAGATAAAGTGGTAAGCTCATCTTTGAACTCTGTGACTCCAGACTGCAGGTGATGGATCCTATAGTGTGCTGAGAAGAGCACAGGCACCCGTTTCTGAGCTTGATTAGGAACTGTGTGCATATCAATTCCTGGAGAATTTCTGGGGCAACACTTTGAATTTAGAAAGCAAGTTTCACTCTTTTAGCCTAGCTTTACTCAGGACCCTTTAAGATGGAACTGCAGCTGCCCACTGACAGAAAAAACACCATGTCTTTTGTTGAATCACAGGGATGCAAAACTGTTGTCAAGCTGACACTGAGAATACTTTGGAAAATGTAGTGAGAATGCAGGATTTTATACTGAACTAGGAGTAAGTCCCATTGTGGGGAAAACACAATGAGCTCTTGAAAGAGGTTCCAGGCGGGTGTCCCAGCTGTGACTGGAGGGGCGGTGGAGGGAAGGGGGAAATAGAAATGTTAGAAAGGCCTCATGAAATGTTAGAAAACCTTGCAAATCCAGGCTCACATTTGAAATGCTTCATTTCCTTCTGCTTAGCTATAAAGCAGGGCCGTCTCATTTTGCTGCCCGAAGTGTGTAGTATGGGAGGAGAGCTGCATGGTGAGTTCAGGTATGGTTCCCTCCACCCCTGAATTATGTTAATTTGGGGGTTATGCGGTGGTAGCTAAGGTAGAAAAGCACCTCATCCTACGGGTCCAAAGGTCTGGAAAGTGGTTCCATAGCCAGTTACAGGGTTGCCAACTCTGGATTGGGAAATACCTGTAGATTTGAGGTGTAGAGCCTGAAGAGGGCAGGGTTTGGGGAGCGGAGGGACCTCAGCAGGGCATAATGTCATAGAGTCCACTGCCCAAAGCAGCCATTTTCTCCAGGAGAACCGATCTTGGAGATCTCCAGGTGCTGCCTGGAGGTTGGTGATACTAAGGGAAGGGCCAGGTTTGTTGAAGGACTTCAGTGAGGTACAATGTCATAGAGCTCACCCTCCAAAACAGCCATTTTCTCCATGGGGAGAAAATGTAGTCTGGAAATCAATTGTAATTCAGAGAGATGTCCAGGCCTTCCATTTCTCCCCAACCCTTTTCAATTCCAAAGCGGCTTCCCATTTAACGCTTTAACTGATTAACAGTTGAACTGACTCCCTGCTAATGCCCCACAGCCTATTGGGACTCACAACGTGGAAGTTGTAGTTCTAATTCCCTTTGTTATGGTTGCAGTAAGGCCATCTGAGAACTACAACTCCCAAGGCACAACACATCAAAAGTGGGGGTGTAAGAAGAAAAAAAAGTGGGGGTGTGAGAATGGAGGGGAGAGGGGGGGGATGTCTCCATACCAAACAAAAAACAATACAGAAAAACCGAAGATAGGGAGAAGGTGCATACCTTAGCTTTCTCTTTGACACACCAGTTTTCTTTCTGCAGGGGATTTTTTTCATGCAGAAACGCTGACCATGTAACCTCACCTGGCGTGAGTCCCCCACCTGTTGATTGAATAAACCAAGCTGAAAAGTGATTAGCATTTGTCTTGGTTCAGAGTCCCAAAACTAGAACAGCAGCTAGGCTGGGAGTCTGTTGATCAAGCTAAAGTGGTCTGGCAGGAACTTTGGCTTTATTTGAGTTGTATGAGTGCTCATCAAAGTAACTTTGTACAGTTTCATGATCGAGGCTGATTCATTTTAGACATTCCCACACTAAGCTGCACAGACTGCTATCATAAATCTTTAAATGTTTCTTTTTTAACCTTCTTGAATTGAACAAAAACAGCATGTGGAGGGTTGTATTCTGTTTAGGTCTGGAAGGGACTGGATGTCGAGGTGAAGTTCTGAGTGGTGAGAAGCAGATAGCAAATACAAATTAGACCTACCAAATCAGACTCTTTAGGACCTTGGAGAGCTCCCAAGGAAGGTAGATTTTGTTCCTAATAGAGGTGGGAACTCACTTGATCACCTAAATAGCAATGCTGAACTGCTGAGCATGTCAAGGGGAGGAGCTCTGGGGAGAGGAGCTGTAGCTCATTTGAAGAAGAAGAAGAGTTGGATTTTATACCCCACTTGTCTCTACCCCAAGGAGTCTCAATGCAGCTTACATTCGCCTTCTCTTCTTCTCCCCACAACAGTTACCTTGAGGTAGGTGGGGCTGATAGAGATCTGAGAGAACTGTGACTGGCCCAAGGTCACCCAGTAGGCTTCAGGTGGAGGAGTGCAGAATCAAGCCTGGAGAAAGAGCCAGTTTGGTGTAGTGAAGAGCGGCAGGAATCTGGAGAACTGGGTTTGATTCCCCATGCCTAACCAGGAAGCCAGCTGGGTGACCTTGGGTCAGTCACAACTCCCTCAGTACTCTCTCAGCCCCACCTACTTCACATGGTGTCTGTTGTGGGGAGAGGAAGGAAAGTTGATTGTAAACTGCTCCGAGACTTCTTCAGGTAGTGAAGGGTGGGTTATAAAAAAACCCAACTCTTCTTCTCCTCTCCAGATCAGAGTCCACCACTCTTAACCAGTTTGGTGTAGTGGTTACGTGCGTAGACTCTAATCTGGGAGAACCAGGTTTGATTCCCCACTCCTCCACTTGCACCTGGCTGAATGACCTTGGGCAAGCCATAGCTCTGGCACAGCTGTTCCTGAAAAAGAGCAGTTTCTGTCAAGAGCTCTCTCAGCCCCACCTACCTCACAGGGTGTCTGTTGTGGGGAGGGGAAGGGAAAGGAGTTTGTAAGTCGCTTTGAGACACCTTTGGGTAGTGAAGGGCAGGGTGTAAATCCAATCTCTTCTTCTTCTTTTTCTTCTTAACCACTACACCACACTCCAGAGCCTTTGTCTTGTCTGCAGAAGGTCCTAGGTTCATTTCTCAACACATCTAGTTAAAGGATTAGGTAATAAAATACTTGTATTTCAGGCTCTGGATAATTACTGCCAGTCAGATTAGACAATACAAAGTTTCTGGAAAATCACTAAACAGCTGATAAAAGAGATCACAGAGATAGACCTAGCGCTTATACCTGAAATCTTCTTGTTAAATATCACGCCTGATGGACTTAAATTTAATGTAAAATGTATTATTGTTTATTTAGTCACAATGGCTAGGATAGCTATTGCAAAGAACTGGAAGTCAGATACCTTGCTGAGCCAAGAAGTTTTGATTAGCACTTTTAATGAAATAATTGAAATGGATAAATTAAATATGTTTTTAGCGGGTAAAACAGAGGAACAATTTAAACAGAAATGGCAAAAAGCCATCAATTGGTATGAAGATAACGTGTGAGGCTAACCCCCAGTTGTATGTAATGGAAGAATTTTGTATGTATACTTTTCAGAAAAAATGAAAATAAAATAAGTTAAAAAAAAAAAAAGATTAGACAATACTGACCTTTGTGGACCAACGGCCTGATTTAGTAGAAGGCAACTTCAAGTGTCTGTGTGTATGAGTTCACAAATTCAGGGGCTTGGGGCTGAACATTAAAAAAACATTCATATGCATTTGGGTTGAAGTACAGTGTAGTACTAACTTCCATCCAAGGCTTTTTATCATGTTCTTTGTTTGTCTCAGTTTCAGAGATTTAAGGAATGGTAGCAGTCAGCAGACAATACTTATGTGTTTATTTCCCTGTAGTAGCATTTCATAAAAGTTTTGGGCCTGCAAAATATCTCCAGATAGTTTGCATGCCTCATTCTTAAAACCCGAATTGCAAGTAACACAATTATGATATCAGGTTGTTGTTTTTTGCTTTAATGCTAGATGATGCAATTAATTTTCTTATTCAAGATGAGATTGCTGTGGGCCTGTTTAGATTAATTTAATGATCAGGATAATAGAAGGATGTCATCTGTATCATGCCTTTTATCTGAAGATCATTCAGATGCAATTGCCTCTGGATGGAAATTTGAAATCCTATGTGGTGGTAAACCACACTGTCATATTTCCTAATTGTTGAATTGTGCGTTTCAATGATGAATCATCAAGCATGTTTTATTAGGGTGGTTTAATGGATTTGTTGATGCTAATAATAACACACTGCATTTTATATTTTACAGTTTGATCCTTCAGTGCCTCACATGTATTCTCTCACAAATCGTTTTAATAGCTCTAGAAGTTAGAGCTCAAAGGTTATGGGGCTTAAGCCAGAAATTTCATGGCCAGCTATGGTTGTCAGATGTCTTGAAGCTTGACGCCTGAGACAGAGGGGTAGAGCCTGAGAACTTGGGGCACCACCTGTTTGAGCAAAGAGCACAGCCTGCTGGAATTTGTTTTTAAAGTCTGTTTGTTTTTATTGCCCTCATTCCCATCCATTCTCCAAATATATTATACTTATCCTGTCTTCCCTAAAAAAAAAAAAAAAGGAGACTAAGACTAGAACAACAGGTTGGGGGTATACATTTTTTGGGGGGAGGGGATGTGGAAAGAGTATGGTGTAGAGCTTAGATTAGGGCTGAGGGAGCCTGAGTTCAAATGACTACTTGCTCATGAGTTTCACTAAGTTAGCAGGCTATATAGGGTTGGCCAGAGTTGCTATCAGTCCGGGGTGAACTGGGAAATAGCCCTGAAATGGGCCTGGCTCCCTGCCCCACCCTAACAGAGTGGAGGGAGGAGAAAAAGCTGGCTCACTCAGTCATGAGACCCAGACAGCTGGATTGTTTCTGTTGGAGGCTGTGGCTGTGGTCAGATGTGCTGATTGATCTGGTGTCATTGCTGTTCCCTTCCAGATTTAAAATGCACATTCAGACAGCAACATCTGTCTTCTGCTCCCCAGTCATGGGCACCCCATTCTCACCTGTCTTCAAGCTGGAGTTATTTGGCACTGGGGAAAGTCTGGTCTTTCCTGGTGTCAGCAGTCTTACCCTGCATCTCTGGAAGTTTGATCAATCCATCACACTCTTAAGCCATTTGGCAAGTCTGAATGTTCCCTTCCGGTTTGGGGCTTTTTTTTTTTTTTTTTTTGAGGCAGTTAGCGAGCTGTGCATAACAGCATACTCACACCTCTCTCTCACTCCCTCTCAGAGAGCTGTGTTTTCTTTTTTAAAAAAACTTACAAAGAAAGATACCTGTGTATTTCAACTTTTTTCTGAACTTTGTTGCACACGGGGTGGGGAAGGAGTTACTAAAAAATATGAGGTTTTTTCAGCGAGGGAGGGGGGAAGTCTTAGAATGATGCCTGTGACTCCACCTTTGCTCCAAGCTTTTAAATAAAACATCAGCAACACACAGGACACAGGATGAGGCTTCTCTATTCTCCCCCCCCCAGCTTTGAAACATTGGATTTTTTAAAAAGCACAGTTTCAAAAACACATCCCTCACACTGCACTACATATCCCAGCAGCCTCCTCCAGCAACCCCACTAGCTACCAGCTGCTGCCATCCTGCCAGGAGTTTGAAGCGCTGCTTCCCATAAGCGCTTATGTGCATGTTCAGGAGACAATTAAAAAAAGCTGCCTGACCACCTCACTCCAGGGCTGCTGCCTCCGATCAATCATCCACGTGGTGAACACGTGGTGAGGTGGGTTAAGGGGGGGAACATTTGATCAAAATTCGTCATTACAAAGAAACCCAGACCACTCTAAGCCTTTTGTCTGATCGCAGCTTAAGCACTGTGTTACATCTCTGAACATCATATTTTGTAAAATGTTGAGAGGCTGGTGGACTTTCCTACCAAGGTTAGGATTAGACAGATTAATCTGTTGGGAAGCTGATGTGTAAAGTAGATTCTGCATTTGGAGGTTTGCCTTGGTGAGCATTGTCCCTTTCTGCTACAGGGAGCTTTGTGAATTTAATGCAAGGATAGAGGGTTAAAAATGGATTCATTGTTAATGAGCCAATAAAACAGTCTTCAAAGACAAATTGGCTGAACCATATTGGCCTGTGTGCTTGCTTTCTATACAAAGAAAGTATTTAATGGAGAGGGTGCCAAATGCTAAACAGCTCTTTGCAATGTTTTCCCCTCGCTCTAGGTTAGATGCAATGAAATCTTGAATAATAAAACCAGGAATCTTTTTTTCATGACTTACCCAAGCATTAAAAACACATTTTTCTTGAATATGTTTTTGCATTCTACATGCGTAAAGTAAAGGTCCTTCTGTAGATGATCTTTTCTGTTTTCACCAACTGTTATTGCTTCCCCCATTGTTTTTCTCTAGGAAACAGATGTTTGCCATTCTCAGATAATAATATTTTCTGCTTTGCAATAGCTTACCTGGAATCTTTGCAGTTGGATCTAGTTCCTGCTATTCCACCCTAAATGGTTCTGGAAATAATTATCTCTCTGTTTCCCATTGTGGTGTATCT